>NC_089804.1:39485702-39599712 GCF_029633855.1 Hoplias malabaricus
TGAGTGTGGTGTGTTCTCTCTGTGTCTGTGTGGGTTTCCTCCGGGTGAATGTCTGTGAGGAGTGTGATGTGTTCTCCCTGTGTCTGCGTGGGTTTCCTCCGGGTACAGCTACAGAAAATGAATAAATGGATCAAATAATGCGTAAACAGGCTCAAAGATGCTGTCTTAGATTTGCAAAACTCTGCTTCCAAATTCTTTTCCACACAGTTTATACTCTGAGAGTTAGGAAAGTGTAAGGTAAAATAATTCCAAAAATCTAATACAGCACCTGGCCACAGTTAAGACCACGCCACACACAAAACAATAAAATAATAATAATATCAAGAGTTGGAGAGAATTCTGCACTTGTCTGTTTTTCATCTCTAAAGTGCTGCTTTAATTCTTCCTCTCATCACTCATATCCTGACGCAGTGTGTTCTAGCTTTCTACAGCAGCCTGACATCACTTAGCACCTTCTTAAACGGCGAGGAATCCACGGGCCGCGCTGGGGCCTGTCCCTCAGGACTCTTCTCTGAATTTAATGAACGGGATGTGGTGGGATTGAAAGCCAAGAGAGACAGGTGAGGGGGTGGGGGGCTGAGAGAGAGAGAGAGAGAGAGAGAGAGAGAGAGAGAGAGAGAGAGAGAGGGATGAGGTAAGAAAGGGAAAAGGTAGATAGTGGCTGCAGACAGATTGTTAGAACTTTGAGCTCTGTTCAGAGACCCAGGCCTCCCTTCTGAAAACTCCCTCCCTCAATCTTCTCTCTCGACATTATTATCATACTCTTCTCCCTCTCTCTTTCTCTCTGTGGTTTGGTACTGGTCATGATGAAAGAGAAGCAGCAGCGTGTAATACAAAGAGGAATTTGGAGAACACAGGGTGAAAAACAAAAGCGGATTGGTGCCGGAGGCTAGAGCACGTCTTTCGGGGAGGGCATCGGTCATGTTTTTAAAGAAGCCTCCTCGACTCGGAACCGAGCGAGAGATCTTATCTGCGAGCTAAGACAAGGGTCCATTAGTTTAACAAAGAGGGAAACCCTCAGAAAGCTCTGAACTTGACTGTCAGTAGAAGAGAGAATAAATCTTTGAAGGAAACTACCGCTATGTTCACATTAACAAGTGTAATCACTGTTGGATTAATGTTATCTGAGCAAGAGCACTGTCACACTTGTGTTTGGAAGTGATCCCTTTCTTTGATCTAGGGCTCAGCTGATACTGGAAGTGTGGCCAATACAATACAGATTGTAAACGGTTAAAAATATAAACCTTTGCCAACTTGCTACATTCATTAAACTCCAATAAATAAAAGAAGGAGGCACCAAAAGGTTTTCATAGATCCCCCCCCCCCCTCCGACCTCCAGTTTATGAACCCCTGGGCTAACAGATGTAGCATGTAGCCGTGTTTACCATGTGGAGTGTATGCGGTGTCCAGCTGAAGGTCAGTGTGTGCTGAGCTTTGTAAAAAGTCCAGACATCAGGATGCTTGCCCAATCTCTGCACAATCGCCATGTTCTCTGCCCACAAACTCCACTGAGTTTCAGAGATATCCATCACCTCCCTGATCCGTCCAGCAGATCTGCTTTAAAGCAGTGGAGAGTGCAGGTGAGTGTCATCCACTCCAATCACTAAACCTGTGAGAAAGTGTGTCTATAACCACTCACGCCACTGAGACTCCTCTACAATTACTGGAGAAGTCTTAGGAAATTTAAAAGGAAGAAAAGATGGACCTTGGAACAACACTATGCCTTTATTTAAGATCGTTTAGTAAAGGTTTTACACCAATTACAAACGCCTCCTCAATCAGCTTGAAAACTGGCACAGGAGGAGGTGAAGGAACAGTGTTGTCTACACCCTCAACATCCACAGTTCCCTGGATACTTGTGTAAAATGATATCAATATATGAGTTTTATTCATGATGCAGTTATCTATCCCTGGTCTTCCACACACAGAGAACTGGGCTCCTCCACCACACTATAGCAACCACTGCTGCAAAATAAACCCTTCTCGCTAACATTAGTATATCCCTCTCTCATGGGTTTCACTAACTCACGTAGATGGCAAACATCAACCGACAGGCTGTCTGATAATAAAGGTGATTATTACACATATATGCTATACATTAAATATATAGTATGTTCATGTTCATCTAATACAATACCCATTGTGTACACTGTCCAGTAACGCCTCTAATGTGACAGTTATTTCTGCCAATAAACAAGACAAGGAACTGCTCCATTCCAGTACAAACAGCACACCCCTCTTTCTGTAATGGGTCTGCTGCAACCCACTGTATTTATCGCTCTGAACGACCACCGGGGCTGACCCCAGAGAAGCAGCCTTTCAACTAGAAGAGTTCTGTTGTCGTTATCATGAAAAAGTCGAACAGGACGGAAGGAGATGCTGAGATTTGAAGCTGACAATTTCTAAGCAGCAGGTGAACACTGCTGTGTCTCCAATAACAGTGTTTAATGAATAAACCTGGGGGATAATTGCAGAAGAGGGAAGTGGAGAATGGCGACTTTATAATAACACTGGCCTGCGTTATCTGTGCCGCTGCTGACTCTCCTTTTCCTCCGCCTTGACAGGACAATTAAACAAGTGACTCCAATATAAATATGTGTGTTTGTGTGTGTGTGTGTGTGTGTGTGTGTGTGCGCTGAGGATGTGACAGGTCAAGACAGTTTTTGAGACAGTAGGAGAAGGAGAGAGAAAATGAGGGAAAGGAACACAAAAGTGAGAGGCAGAGAAAGCAAGAGAGAAAATAAAATGACTAGAAAAAAGAAAAAAGAGAATTAAATTTAGGTTAAAATGTTAAGTGTAATGAGAAGAGAAAACAAGGGATATAAGACAAGAGAGAGAGAGAGAGAGAGAGAGGCTGAAGGAAAGATATGAGAAGAAAAAATTGAGAGAAAAGATTAAGAGAAAAAATTGAGAGAAAAAAAGAATCATGAAAGTAGAAAAGTGGCTCTGCAATCAATACATAATCATAAGAGAGAAAAAGAAGAGCAGCAGGAAGAAGGAGTGAGAGAATGGAAACTATGAAAATAGAAAAGTTAAAACATTTTTATACTAACATTAGAGGAGAGAGAAAGAGACAAAGTGAGAGACAGTGAGAGAGAGAGAAAGAAACAAAGTGAGAGAGAGTGAGAGAGAGAAAGAAAAAGTGAGAGAGAGACAAAGTGAGAGATAGAGTGAGAGAGAAAGAAACAAAGTGAGAGAGAGAGTGAGAGAGAGAAAGAAACAAAGTGAGAGTGAGAGAGAAAGAAAGAAAGTGAGAGAGAGAGAGAGAAAGAAACAAACTGAGAGAGAACGAGACAGAGAAACAAAGTGAGACAGAGAGAGAGAGAGAGAGAGAAAGAAACAAAGTGAGAGAGAGAGAGGGGGGGGGGAGAGAGAGAGAGAGACAAAGTGAGAGAGAGAGTGAGAGAGAGAGAAAGAAACAAAGTGAGTGAGAGAGAGAAAGAAAGAAAGTGAGAGAGAGAGAGAGAGAAAGAAACAAACTGAGAGAGAAAGAGACAGAGAAACAAAGTGAGACAGAGAGAGAGAGAGAGAGAGAGAGAGAAAGAAACAAAGTGAGAGAGAGAGAGAGGGGGGGGGAGAGAGAGAGAGACAAAGTGAGAGAGAGAGTGAGAGAGAGAGAAAGAAACAAAGTGAGAGTGAGAGAGAGAAAGAAAGAAAGTGAGAGAGAGAGAGAGAAAGAAACAAACTGAGAGAGAACGAGACAGAGAAACAAAGTGAGACAGAGAGAGAGAGAGAGAGAGAAAGAAACAAAGTGAGAGAGAGAGAGAGGGGGGGGGGAGAGAGAGAGAGAGACAAAGTGAGAGAGAGAGTGAGAGAGAGAGAAAGAAACAAAGTGAGTGAGAGAGAGAAAGAAAGAAAGTGAGAGAGAGAGAGAGAAAGAAACAAACTGAGAGAGAAAGAGACAGAGAAACAAAGTGAGACAGAGAGAGAGAGAGAGAGAGAGACAAAGAGAGAGACAGAGAGATGGCCTGTTATTAAAGTAACAGATCATGGCTGGTAGGAGGAAGAAAGGGAGGTAGCTGTTCCCCTGAAACTGTGCCTGTGTTTACTGTGATATAAAGATAATCTCTGGAGCGCTTGTGTCCACCTCTTGATGCGGAGGTTAATGAAATGCATAATGCATAGTACAAAAAAAAAAGCATCGTATCCCTCATCGCTATCATAAGAAAAGGAAATACATTGAAATTAACGCAACTTGTGTATAATTTAAACAACAGGCTGTAACTGGCCCTGACGGATCGTAAATGTCTTCACCCAGAAACAAACGGAGGCTTGATATTTCTTTCTGCTGCGGGTGCTTTGCTTTCGATGAAGGAGATGGATCCTGTGCGACGTGAACTTTTTTTCCGAGGGAAACGTACCGCTACTTAGGCTTTAAATCATTCATAAGTCCTGCGCGTGCCGCTGCATTGTCTTTGGACCTTCAGGAGAGGAAGTTCAAAGTAATGAAGTTAAGAGATGAATGTGCAAGATTTAACTGCATTTTTAAAATCCTCTGGAGCAGGAAAACAAGCCGGTTCTGCAGCTGTAGACATTCCAGCTTCTGAGCTCTTTGAAGTGCCAGTCGTGGCATTTTTGCCACTAAAATGACTTCATCTTTATCTGAGCACTGCGGCTCTGTGAGCAGAAAGGTTGCTGTCAGAATACAACACGCTCAAACACACACACACACACACAGATATCAAAACAGTGGAGCACGTTCTAATCACTGCTTTTTGTTACACTCTCTTGAGGCAAATGACAAAATGCGAATTATTTTAACGATCAAACGTGCAGAACAATTTCGTTTCTGTTTTCTAATGAGTACAATGCCTTTTTTTGCCTACTCTCTTTTTGAGTACAGACCCTGAACTGGATAAGCACTTACAGACAATGAATGAATGAATGAATTCCACTACCTTTTATTGCACACTCCTTTGTAGCTCACATGCAACAAACATGGACATCTCTAAAACCAAAGACGTACCTCCACTTTTAATAGCAATCCCTCCTCACCTAAATCCTCACACCTCTGTGAGTTTCGGTAATTGACCTGGCACCACTTTATAATTTCCAGGCTAGGACGTTTGTCCGAATTTCATTTCACTGAGGACCTCTCTGCTTCACTCTATCGCTGCACTGGAGTCTAACCTTAAAGTTTCAGGTTTCAACACACACCAGAGGGCTTTGATAAGACAGAATCAACAGGTGAGACACAAAGCACATAGTTTAGATGCCAAATATCGATCCGGATGCTTGCTGACAGCATTCCAAATAGCTTCGTTATTAGCTACAGTGACCGTTTAAAAAGCCAGGTCTCACGGCTAGCGGAGTGACAGCGGCTGTTCCAGAGTACGGCAATTCGAAATGAGTGGTCACTCTGTTTTTATAAGGGGTTTAGTGTGAAAACTCATAGCACAATAACAATAAGCATGCAACGAATTGTGCGGCTCCGAGCAGCGTAACTGCAGCAACATACGGCAGGTTAGCCTCCCTTGCTCATTCTTTCTCTCTCGCTCTAATTAGGCAAATGTTTCCTTCACACACAGTTTGCACAGTGAGACTGCTTCTCTTCAGTGCAATTATACTGCACCAAATCCAGATGTTACGACAGACCTCATAATGGCTGAGTCGTTAAAACTAACATTATATTAGCTCTAGCTTACGCTAGCATCAGCACAACACTTGTGACAAACAGACATCTGCGGTTTTAACTATTGCTTCGCCAACACTAAGTTAACATTCAGGTTACGGATGAATACAAATAAAGAAGGAGAACTCTGAAGGATATGGAAACACATTATTTGCTCCACTCCATCAACGCTGAAAGAAACAGAATGGCTAAGAGTGGAGCTGTAACATCACAGCAAACATTTGCTGAAAGCTCTCAAAGGCATTTCACCGACAAGCCTTCTCTGATTAATTATTAACCTTGTAATGAATATGTTGCAGCAAAAAGATTATGCAAACATTCCAACAAAGCTGCGGTGGACTGCGCCGCATCCAAATATATTTTTTGAAAAAAGAAAAAAAAAAAAGCATATATTTTGCTTTGATCTTACTGCCGCCAATTCCCTGTGAGAGGAGTGAGGGTGTGTGCAGCACCTGGATTGGCTGGTGAAAATAAACTGTACAACCACAGGCAATTTCTCTCTAAAGCACAGTAATTTCTTCTTTCATCTGCGAAACTGCTGGAGCTTTTAAAACGTTTTTCGGTGAATACGCGAGAATTCCTTGCACTCCATGAACTGCGTCCAGTGTAAAATACATGCCTGATATGAGCATGTGAGTGAGTGTGTGTGCGCTGAGCTGATTTTGTGAGCAGGAGAGAGGGAGAGAGAGTTGCTTTCTGCAAATGTAAAGACGCCAAATTATACAACCCACTTGCTGATAGCCAAAATGTAACTGAACATGATCTGAGTCATGATCTCATGCCTTTCTCATCTGTCATTTAGTGTTTATTTCACTGATGAGAACATGTCTTCACCCAAATGTATGTACATCTTTGTCCAAATGAATGGAGACTAACCGGTATAATTGCTGTAGACATAAATTCAGTTTTGCATATAAAGCTTTTAAGGGTGGCACGGTGATGCAGTCACACTGCTCCAGGTGACTGTCTGTGAGGAGTGTGGTGTGTTCTACCTGTGTCTGCGTTGGTTTCCCCTGGGTGACTGTCTGTGAGGAGTGTGGTGTGTTCTACCTGTGTCTGCGTTGGTTTCCCCTGGGTGACTGTCTGTGAGGAGTGTGGTGTGTTCTACCTGTGTCTGCGTTGGTTTCCCCTGGGTGACTGTCTGTGAGGAGTGTGGTGTGTTCTCCCTGTGTCTGCGTGGGTTTCCTCCGGGTGACTGTCTGTGAGGAGTGTGGTGTGTTCTCCGTGTCCGCATGGGTTTCCTCCCACAGTCCAAAAACACACGTTGGTCAGTGGATTGGCGACTCAAAAGTGTCCATAGGTGTGAGTGTGTGTGTGTTGTCCTGGGAAAGGACTGGCGCCCCCTCCAGGGTGTATTCCCGCCTTGCGCCCAATGATACCAGGTAGGCTCTGGACCCACCGCGACTCTGAAGTGGATAAGGGCTACAGATAATGAATGAATGAATGAAGATAATCAAATCAAGGGGAAAAAAGAAGAAATTTTACACCGTTGCGAAGCGGCCTATAAGCTTAGAGTCATCATGTCCAAAGGAGTATAAAAGGTTGTGGAGTAGTGGATCTGCTTTGTATTACATTATTATCTATCTACAGTGTATCAGATTCTTGTGATGAATTCCAAAAAAATACAAAATAAAATAATAATAATAATAATAATAAACAATATTGCTGAGTGGCACCAATCTCATATGCTGTGTAGACAATATCCTGTCCAGTCTGAGTGTAAACAGTGCCAGGCCTTCTCTCTCATGACGGCTGAGGCGTGATTGCACATGCAGATAGAAAGCAGCCTTGGGCCCTGCACTCAGCACTGCCTCTCACCCCGTCATGTGCTGAGACTGAAGGGAACCTCCAGATCAATAAGGATGAATTAATTATTAGAGAGCCCACTGGGACCCCTGTCTGAGACTCTCCCTCTCTCCCTGCCTTACTCTCGCTCTTTCTCTCCCCTTGAAGCTAAAGCTGCTGAAGCGAAAACACTCAGAGGGGGAAGAGGCTCTGCTGCATCCGGTCGAAGAGGATAAGGCAGGAGGGGCAGAAAACAGCTGTGTTTCAGAGGAATCAACAACAGCCTCATTTGCAATCACCACCATGGGGGTAATCTCTTTCAAGTAACGCTTTAAAGCAGCACTCCTCAAACTTTAAGCATAAGGGCCATTTTGTGGACGTGCCCAGTCCCCTCTTTTGCTCCCTTCCAACTTGAGCCCTTCCTCATCACAGTGAGCCATTTCACTTTTCACAAAAGAAGATCAGTTCTAACAAGAACCATGTCCATTTCTTTCGTCTCTCCACAACTAACTCCATGTTCCATGACATTAACGATTCGTTATTTAAAAATCACTAAAATGAATGCAACATTTTGGAGCAGTTGCACCAGAGTTTAAGGAACCGATATTCAATGCCAAATATCAACTAGCGCCCCCAGCTATAAAGCCCCCAGCACTGGGCTGTGGAGCAGTAGAAATGCAGTCTCTAGAGTGATGAAACGCTGAGGTGGAGAGGCTTTTATGAAGCTGAATAAAACACAACATGTAGTGAATCTATCTAGTCATTGATTTGGTAACGTCTTGGATATTTGTTATTACTTGTGCCTAAATATTAACAGAGAATTGAATCAATGTTGCTTTATTGCTATAATTACAATAATACTGCTACGTACAATTACAATAATACAGCTGTAATTACAATGGTACGATACAAATAACAGAACATTCTCTGTGTTATTATTTCTCATCATCATTTCAGCATCCTAAAATGGAGCCATGCTTTATATCATGTCTCTCTGTGCCTTTAGTGAGCTGTGTGTGTGGGCGAACACCTCTCAAATTGTTCTGTGAGAGTGTGAGAATATCCTGCCCCTCTCTACCGAGAGAGAGAGAGAGGGGAAAATAGAAAGAGAGAAAAAGAGAGAAAGAAAGAGAAAAAGACAGAAAGAGCAAGAGAGAGAGAGAGAGAGAAAGAGCAAGAGAGAAAGACAGAAAGAGAAAGAGAGAGAGAAAGACAGAGAAAGAGAGAGAAAGAGAGAGAAAGACAGAGAAAAAGAGAGAAAGAAAGAGAGAAAGACAGAAAGAGAAAGAGAGAGAGAAAGACAGAGAAAGAGAGAGAAAGAGAGAGAAAGACAGAGAAAAAGAGCAAGAGAGAGAAAGACAGAGCAAGAGCAAGAGAGAGAGAGAAACAAAGACAGAGAGAGAAAGAGAAAGACAAAGAGAGAGAGAAAGAAAGAGAAAGAGCAAGACAGAAAGAGAGAGAGAAAGGCAGAGAAAGAGCAAGATTGAGAGTGAGAGAAAGACAGAAAGAGCAAGAGAGAGAAAGACAGAGCAAGAGCAAGAGAGAGAGAAAGAAAGACAGAGAAAGACAGAGAGAGAAAGAGAAAGAAAGAGAAAGAGACAAAGACAAAGAGAGAGAGAAAGAGAAAGAGCAAGAGCGAGAGAGAAAGAGCGAGAGAAAGAGAGAGAGAGAGAGAGAGAGAGAGAGAGAAAGAGAGCAACACTAGATTGGAACATTTTCATACACTCCAATTTCTCCAGTGCTGATAGTGGAGCCGTTTATCTTCAGAAACCCTTATCAATACTGTGTGTGTTTTTCTTTTTTTTTTTTTCACTAATTCATGCCCATTCTGAGGGGCAAGGCACTATTGAGAGGCATGAAGGGCCTGATAATTAGTTAGAAAATTAGTGCTTGATTATGCCATATTTTTCATTTCTAATCATTTTAATCAATATCACTTCTTCTTTCGCAAAAAGCCTTCCAGGGTTATTACAGCTCAATACGAGTTCCTTTTTTAGGCGAACTGCATATATACTCCTTTATACAGTCTATACAGTCAAAACAGGAAAACTACTCATTCTGATTTATTTATTTAATTATTTCTGTGATTTTATGAGAACCGACGTACTCCACCTACACAACGTAAATGTCCAGAAATGTGCAGTTACATAAACATACAACTCTGAAAGCAGCTTGTTCAACCTCAACACAAAGGCAATGAAACGAACAGCTGCTCATGTGCCTAAGGTCACCATGCTCAATCCCATGTGTCTGCTAGAAGTGCATAAAGACCCCTATCGTGTGGCTGTGAAGTTGAGTCGACTCACAGAACTGTGAGTTTGAGGACCCCCAGGACTGAGTCTGAGGACCGCTCTTCTGACCTCTCTCACACTTCAGAGACCAGAGGCCAACAACCAAGAGAGCATTCAGGGGAAAGAGAGAACGAGCAAGGGAGCTAAGCACAGCACAGATAACAGGAGAGGAGGAACACGAAGGGCACATGTGGGAAGAAGTGAACAGAGCAGATGGAAAAGAAGAGAAGGAAACAGCGAGGGAGGAAGAGAGAGAGAGAGAGAGAGAGAGAGAGAGAGAGAGAGAGAGAGAGAGGTTGCTTGCTCCTGTCTGTGGGACTCCTGGGAAGAGCCGAATCAGCTGCTGCTGTCACCTTCAACTTGTTCTCCGTCCGTGGAGGCAGGAGTGGAGTGGGGCCGGGCGGCAAATTAACTCACACTCCAGAAGAAGCAGTGCCAAAAAAGAGCAGCCTGCCACACACACACACACACTTACAGAATGAATACTGGCACATATGGTACGGTCTTGCCCACCCATATTTGCACTTGCGCATTAACTGTATTCAAAACTTTAGGACAGTAAACTGATTTGTTTTGCTGAGTCTGTACTCAACGCCAGATTACTCTTCATTTCCAGACTTTAACATTTTAAAACTGTGCAAATGTTAGACCTCACGTTGTTTTGTGTTAAACTGAGCAAACAGAAAGAGATTTAAAGACCAAGTTAAGAAATATGAGAGTGTTTACTGAACTTGAGGCACCAACCAATCTGCGAAAAGCGGACCATGCCGGGAGTGAGCCAGGAAAAGAAGGGGAAGTCTGAGGAACTTGGGCTGGAGTTTTGGGCAGAATCTGCTGCTAAATTCCGAAGATCCAAGCTGGGGTGGATGTGGGGTGCAAATATATATACACAGGGGTTGGACAATGAAAGTGAAACACCTGTCATTGTAGTGTGGGAGGTTTCATGGCTAAATTGGAGCAGCCTGGTGGCCAATCTTCATTAACTCCACATTGCAGCAGTAAGACCATGTGCATCCAATGGTTCAAACATTGTGTCTTGAAGGCGGTGGCGTGTATCAGGACGACAATGCACCAATACACACTGCAAGACTGGTGAAAGACTGGTTTGATGAACATGAAAGTGAAGTTGAACATCTCCCATGGCCTGCACAGTCACCAGATCTAAATATTATTGAGCCACTTTGGGGTGTTTTGGAGGAGCGAGTCAGGAAACGTTTTCCTCCACCAGCATCACGTAGTCACCCGGCCACTATCCTGCAAGAAGAATGGCTTAAAATCCCTCTGACCACTGTGCAGGACTTGTATATGTCATTCCCAAGACGAACTGATGCTGTATTGGCCGCAAAAGGAGGCCTTACACCATACTAATACATTACTGTGGTCTAAAACCAGGTGTTTCACTTTCATTTCCAACCCCTGTACATAGTCAGATACTTTTCTATTGTGCATGACCATACAGGAGACTGTAGTCCTTCTGCTGCACTGCGTACTTTATTAGCCCCTAGTGGTCAGGACCCCACAGGACCTCCACAGAGCAGGTATGACTCTCAGTGCTGCAGCGACACTGACTTTGTTGTGGTAGATCACAGCAGTGATGAGGATTAGAAATCAGAAATGTATTATGATATTAAAGTGATGATGTGAATTCACACACAAGTCGCATGAGTCCACACACACATTCACACCTGCCAGCACCTGGCCACCTCCCTCAGCGTCCTCCTTACCCAAGCAATATTCTGCCATGTTGTTTTGCTTCTATCACATTTTCCATTAAACCTGACATTTCATCTAAATAAAACCCTCAGGGCGGAAACCTAGACATGATCACGGGGTGTAAGAGGAGATGAGAGACATTTATAAAGTGCGTGAGCGAGTGTGTGCCTGTGCGAATGTGAGGGACAATGGCGGATGCTGTCGCACTGTGATGGAACACGGGGTCATTATATGATCCGTCATTGAAACATCCAGGCAATTACACATGTCTGCACTGGAGGTGCTTATTAATGCACAAGGCCATTATCAAATGCACAAAAAAAAAAAAAAAAAAAAAAAAAAAAAAAGTGTATTTTCCCCTCTCTCCCTTTTCTCTCACTCTCCATTTTCCCTGTCTCCCCTCCTCAATTCTGTCACTCGTTTTCATCTCTCTATTTCCTTTGCTTTTTTTCTCTCTCTGTCTCATGTTTCTTTCTTCAAATTTGCTCACACCGTGTTCTACTTGTTCAGTTACATCCCTTTCTCTGTTTATGTGGGTGTATGTGTGTCACTAAGGAAAAGTGAAAGTAGGAGCGGACAATATGTAATTCTTAATGTGACAGTGTGGTTTTCTGAGTGTATTGTGGATACTGCCAGTGCATCTTGAAAACTAAACAAGTGAATGTATCATACAAAAGACCCATTACACACAGCCTCTAAACAACAACAACAATTTTAAAGTAACTTATGCTATGCTATGATTTGATTCGTACACTGTATTTAATTAATTTATTCATTCATTATCTGTAACCCTTATCCAGTTCAGGGTTGCGATGGGTCTGGAGCCTACCCAGAATCATTGGGCGCAAGGCAGGAATACACCCTGGAGGGGGCGCCGGTCTTTAACAGGGCGACACACACTCACACCTTGGACACTTTTGAGTCACCGATACCACCTACCAACGTGTGTTTTTGGACCGTGGGAGGAAACCCAAACAGACACAGGGAGAACACACCACACTCCTCACAGACAGTCACCCGCAGCGAGACTTGAACCCACAACCTCGACTGCGACAACTACCTGCTGCACCCCTGTGCCACCCTACTATACTATCTATACTATACTTTCTATTACTATTATTATTATTATTATTAGTAGTAGTAGTAGTAGTAGTAGTATTAGCAGTAGTAGTAGTAATAGTAGCAGTAATAGTAGTAGCAGGGAGTAGTAGTAGCAGCAGTAGTAGTAGCAGTAGTAGTAGTAGTAATAGTAGTAGCAGTAGTAGTAATAGTAGCAGTAGTAATAGTAGTAGCAGCAGTAGTAGTAGCAGCAGCAGTAGCAGTAATAGTAATAGTAGCAGTAGTAGTAATAGTAGTAGTAGCAGCAGCAGTAGCAGTAGTAGCAGTAGTAGCAGTAATAGTAGTAGTAGTAATATTAGCAGTAGTAGTAATAGTAGCAGTAATAGTAGTAGTAGCAGTAGCAGTAATAGTAGTAGCAGTAGTCGTAGCAGCAGCAGCAGCAGTAGCAGTAGTCGTAGCAGCAGCAGCAGCAGTAGCAGTAGTAGCAGCAGTAATAGTAGTAGTAGTAATAGTAGCAGTAATAGTAGTAGTAGTAGTAGTAGTAATAGTAGCAGTAGCAGGGAGTAGTAATAGCAGTAGTAGTATTAGTAATAGTAGCAGTAGTAGCAGCAGTAGTAGTAATAGTAGCAGTAGTAGTAGTACTAGCCGTAGTAATAGTAGTAGCAGCAGCAGCAGTAGCAGTAATAGTAGTAGTAGCAGCAGCAGTAGTAGCAGCAGCAGCAGTAGTAGCAGCAGCAGCACTAGTAGTAGTAGCAGCAGCTGTTGTATTATTATTTGTTTTTAATTCTGTATTACATTGTATCATTAATTTATTATTCTGAGTGGTCGGCTATGAAATGCTAACTTTGCATGGAAGGATCTGGAGTGATACTGGAGAAGATTTATTAGATGAGATAAGATGGAGAGAATCCTCTTCCACTCCATGCAGATTCTTCACTGGTGTCCCAAAAGGCTTTATGCTCAGACCACTTCTCTTTTCTCTTTGCTCTCTAGGCAATGTAATATCCTCTTATTGCCTCTTCTACCACTGCTAGGCTGATGAAACTCTTCTTTTTCTTCCCACCTTCTGACACTCATATTTCCAATCACATCTCAGCATGTCTGGTAGACAGCTAATCATGGATTCCAACCCACCACCTGAAGCTGAATTGCAGTAAGACTGAGTTCCTGCCCATCCCTGGACCTGAAGGTCCTCATGATGATCAAACCGTCTCATCCACAAGCTTCTTAGTTGCTCCATCTAGAGATGTATGAAGCCTTGGTGTCATTTGGGATTTGCCAGCTATCAATCTTGGCACATACTTCAAACCTGAGCTGGTCATGCAGGTTTCTGTCAACAACACCTGGTTGATTCAGTGCTTTTCCTCTATAAAGCCCATCAGGTATTTGATCAGTCTCTTGTCCTTTCAAAGCTCTACCACCACAACTTTCCACTGGCTGTTCTTGTGTGTGCCGTATGACCCTTCAATTGATCCAGACTACAGAAGCATGGCTTGTCTTAAATCTTCTTAAGCCCACCCACTTTATTCCCTCCACAAGCTTACCTGCATTAGATTTAAAAGCCTAATGCTTGCTTTCAAAGAAAAGGAAAAAACAGGCCTTCTACTTCCTCCCTAATGGCATTGGCCATAACTCAATCTATACCCAGAACCCTTCAAGTGTCCACTTCCCCATGGCTTTACCTACCATTCTTCAATATGACAATCATTAAGAAACCTGTTGTCTGAATCAAGGAGCAAAATCCACTCTCGGAATACAAAATACCGGTTTGTAAAGCCCTTAAATGAATGTTAGTACTTTTGGAAATAACCTATATTCCAATAATATGGTACTCCAATGAGTTTAGAAAATCTTCCCTTAGGCCTGAAAAATTATTATATGAAAGGTCTGAGATTAAGATTTGGCCTTAAAATCTTATGTAAACGTGGTAAAAAAACAGTGGAATTCCTCCTATTAGGGAAAGGGCTTCTGGCCATTGCTTCCTCTGCATACCCCTACACTGCAGCTGCGTCCACCCTTACCCACGTATACATACACATGCTGACTGACGGCCCTCTGGAGGACAATACACCACCCTGCTGTCACTGCTGGATAGATTTGAGGTCCCCATGTTTAACTGTAGGCTGAGTTTGTCAACAAATCATAGCCAGGCACTTCAGTATGTATTGATTGTAGTCCATCAGAAATGAGCAATACAGAAGCAACGGGAACCAAATGCTCTAAAACGCAAAGCTGGATGTTATAAGTGTTGCGTATACTGACCAAGGGAAAAATGAGTTATAAAAACATTTTTGGTCATATTTATAAAGTGCATCTTGTAGGGCCATGTGCTCAGTAAAGTTTAGTGCAGATTCCATAAAATATAAAACTGCTGGACAAACCACAGTGCTACACCAATAAGAATCCTTGGGCAGGACTCCTAATGCTTCATTAGCCTATCCGTGACTTGATTCAAAAATTGTTTCCTAAATGCCTTAAGCAATAAAATATTGGTTAGATTTAATATGTACTAAATAAATACACTTAAAGTATGAAGTTAAAAGAATATAAAATACTGGTAACATCTTTACCACGTCTTCTCCACCCAAAATCCTTGATTCCAGGATTGTGCTGTAAAAATGAAATATACTCTGTAATTGTAATATCAGAGGTGGTAATCTACCCTCCTCCCAGTTACATAGTGCATTTTCTGCAGAGGCTCTATTCTCCCTACTGCAGGTCTGTAAAGCATCACAATGATTTTGAATTTGTTATTTTAAGGTAAAAGGCGGCATGGTGGTGCAGCAGGTTAGTGTCGCAGTCACACAGCTCCAGGGGCCTGGAGGTTATGGGTTCAATTCCCGCTCCGGGTGACTGTAAGTGAGGAGTGTGGTGTGTTCTCCCTGTGTCTGCGTGGGTTTCCTCCGGGTGACTGTCTGTGAGGAGTGTGGTGTGTTCTCCCTGTGTCTGCGTGGGTTTCCTCCGGGTTAATGTCTATGAGGAGTGTGGTGTGTTCTCCCTGTGTCTGCGTGGGTTTCCTCCGGGTGACTGTCTGTGAGGAGTGTGGTGTGTTCTCCCTGTGTCTGCGTGGGTTTCCTCCGGGTGAATGTCTGTGAGGAGTGTGGTGTGTTCTCCCTGTGTCTGCGTGGGTTTCCTCCGGGTGACTGTCTGTGAGGAGTATGGTGTGTTCTCCCTGTGTCTGCGTAGGTTTCCTCTGGGTGCTCCTCTCACAGTCCACACACGTTGGTCGGTGAATTGGTGACTCAAAAGTGTCTGTAGGTGTGAGTGTGTGAGTGAATGTGTGTGTGTCTGTGTTGCCCTGTGAAGGACTGGCGCCCCCTCCAGGGTGTATTCCTGCCTTGCGCCCAATGATTCCAGGTAGGCTCTGGACCCACCGCGGAACTGGATAAGTGCTTACAGATAATAAATGAATGAATGAATGAATGAATGAATTTTAAGGTAAAATTATTATGTATATTGTTCATTTAATTATAAACATTTTTAAAAAGGTACTGAGTGTTTTGGAACAAATATAAAGGAAACAAAAGTAGAATCGGAGCATCCCTTAAATGAAATGTTTGTAGTTGCAGTAACGTGTTGCTCTTGTCCTTGTAAGCATGCTCTACATTTATTATCCAGATATTTTCTATTAAACAACAACCAAAAATAGACAGGAACCATATTCAGCAAGCACTCGCAAAGGAGGCTGCAAAGTGGTCTATACAACGAGCAGCCTTTCTGTTTAAAAGCAGAACAATTAAGCAACTAGCCTTGTGCATTCATAACATAGGTACCCCCACCCCCCACCACACACACACTCACACTCATACTCACTCATACCCATGAGTGAAACAGAGTGTAGGCTTATTCTATTTATTCAGGGCAGAAGGTCAGAATTAGCCTCACTTTCCTCTGTTTCATTACAAAGCGCGGAGCTGAATGCTGATGGCTGATGTGTACATGTGCGCGTGTGTGTGTGTGTGTGTGTGACTCTATTAGAGTCTTATCCAATCAGGGAGATGTCAGTAAAGCTCAGGCGTGGCAGGATATAGAATATGCAACATTCTGCATTAATTTCCTCCCTGCGGGGGTTGGGTTGAGGTGGGGTTAAGTTCTTTTGCTCCGCTTCACCCACTCCCTCCAAAAAAATAAAAGAGGTGATGAAATAAAAGAGGGGGGGGGGGTGTTAAAATGAGAGACAAAGGGATGTTTTAAGAGGGAAATGGGTTCAGCCTGAACAATTAAACACCGCAGTCTCCCTGATTAAAGCTGACAGGTGAGAGTGGGTCGTGGAGAGAGAGACGAAGAGGCAGAGCAAGGGAGGGAGGAACAAAGACAACATAAAAGACATGTCTTCCCATTCACAGGGATTATAAATTGGATCTGATAAGCAATTAATTGACTAATTGGTCATAGGAGAGCAGCTTATTTCCCTGGAGTTGCTCTACGCTGACTGCACCGCGCAGTGGGAGAGGTAGGGGTCTCTGTGTGTGTGTGAGCACGTGGTAGCCACAAATTACAGAGCCCCACTCTCTTCCAGTGCGGGAGAGAAGTGGCCAGCAGAGAGAGTGATAGGCTGCGATGATGACGTTTGTGGATGTTGCAGCCCCAAGCCAAGCTGCAGATGAGGACTGGGAGGTGGTAGATTTGTGTTAATTCATTTTCTCTGGATTCAGCTGCCACCGTACGTGGTTCATCTGCACCTTGTCAAGTGTGCGTTCGGCTTGGTTTTTTTTGCTTTTTTTTTCCTTCCAAGGCCTGGGTCGATCAAAAGCAGAGAGCTGTTGTGAAAGCGAGTGCTACTCCAACTGAGACTCCTGTCTGCCATTAGCTAGTTTGTTAGCAAGTGCTCAAGGGAAAAGCATCCAGAACCGTGTTCTGATTTGATTTGGTTGATTGTGAAGGAATTGTGGAAAATTGTTTGCTGGTGATCAATGTCACCCTGTTAGCACTCTTTTTTTTAACGTCTGAACAGCTACACGTGAAGGAGAGCTCTAAAAGCCATTATTCATTGGAGAAATAGTCATAAATACCAGGCACTACAATAACGAACAGTTTTAGCACTGTGTATGTAGGCTAATACTCTCAGATGCCATAATAAAATCATCTGTCAAGTGTGTACCTGCTCAAAAGCTCCTCTGAAGAACTCTAAAGCAGACAGCGGTTGATGTGATGCTCTATGGCATTTCACTGTTAATGTGCATTTTCTCTCTTTCTCTCTCTGTGAAGTATTCTGTTTATGTGATGACCTTGTGATGAACAATCTAAAATTATTTATGCGTGGGTTTCCTCCGGGTGACTGTCTGTGAATGGTGTGGTGTGTTCTCCCTGTGTCTGCGTGGGTTTCCTCCTGGTGACTGTCTGTGAGGAGTGTGGTGTGTTCTACCTGTGTCTGCGTGGGTTTCCTCCTGGTGACTGACTGTGAGGAGTGTGGTGTGTTCTCCCTGTGTCTGTGTGGGTTTCCTCCTGGTGACTGACTGTGAGGAGTGTGGTGTGTTCTCTCTGTGTCTGCGTGGGTTTCCTCCGGGTGACTGTCTGTGAGGAGTGTGGTGTGTTCTCTCTGTGTCTGTGTGGGTTTCCTCCGGGGGGCTGTCTGTGAAGAGTGTGGTGTATTCCCGCCTTGCGCCCAATGATTCCAGGTAGGCTCTGGACCCACCGCGACCCTGAACTAGATAAGCGCTTACAGATAATGAATGAATGAATGAATAAAATCCCATCACATTACACACTTGAACATTATTTAAAAATGTTTATTTCACTTTGATACGTCCTTTTTTGTACTGAGAGGGTTTTGACGCAAACCAACTGTTCTTCTCGGATCTATTCTATTAAATTCCATATGAAGACATTAATGGAGCTCGGTCGAAAAGCTTGACTACCTCTGTCAGTGTCTTAAATGTTGTGCTGGGTGGTTTATCTGTCAGTCAGACGGTAATGGCACAGAGGAAGCTGCTTTTGTGCGGATGGGGCACTAATGGATTTGCTCTGAATAACGCTTAATGGCATTTGCCTCTCCAGATATACATTTGCTCTCCCTCACACTCTTTCTATGACTCTGTTTTTCTCTGCTTTCCTTCTTTCTTTAATTTGGATGGTTTCGACTTGTCCATGGTACTGACCGTCATCTTCAAGAGCAAAAAACGGTTGATGTACAATCCTGAATTCATCTGATATTGCATCTCTATCTGCATTTTATTGAGCTGCGCTAAGTGCTAGCCGCTAACTGCTATCCGTAAGAGCGGGGTGCTATCAGGACATCGCGTTACTTTAATTAGCTGTGTGGCCTTACCTTCCTCTGATCTCAGCCCCTGTGGCTCAGTCGCTGTCGGCATGTGTGTGTGTGTGGGTGTGTGTGTGTTTTATCATCACAGTTTGGGTCTCAAATTAATTTAAATATAACATTTTCTGCGATCAGACCACAGTGACAGGGGTTTAATGAAGCATGAAAGAATCTAATCTGAAGGTAAAAACACTTATACACACACACACACTTATGCAAATTTAATTTGAGAGCCTATCAGCTCTCGTCTCCGGTGACAATACACTTGAACGAGCTTGACCAGCCAGACCACAGGGACTATTACAGGTCTCTCGGGCTCAAAGGACAAAACCTGGTGTCCTTTTTTATTACCACTGACAATAAGTGAGCAGTATTGGCTACTGGTCTCAATACAACACTCCGTCTGGAGAACAGGGCTACGTTCGCAAATGAGGAACCGTAAAAAAGACAAATCAATGTTTAATGTCATAACATAAAACTTCAGGTATCAGATAATGGCTAATAAAGCATTACCCAAGTCTATGTCTTTGCTAAAGTAATGGACATGGTGGAAGCGGTAATGTACAGCGAGACTGAAATTGCACAGCTATTAACTCTTTATAACACCTGCGGCTTATTATGTTTCCTTAAAAAGGTTGAAATGACAGATGTACGGACGTAAACGGTGCAACTGAAAGCACAATTAACTAAATATAGGCTCAGGGTCCTCTACATTACTTTGGACATTAGGACATTCTCTGTCTAATTATAACAAATGTCCAGGTTAACAGCGTTTTAAACTAAAAACTCAACACGTACTGTTCCTACGATTCCTACACTTAGGTTCAACTGTATTTTTCTCAGCTTGGTGAACCCCATAACACTCGCTAACAAATAGGGGTTTTTTTTCCTGTGTGAAACATGAAAAAGTAAAATTTTGTTCCAAGTCACGGACAAGCAGGTCCGGTTATTATTCAGTTTAGTGTTTCCAGGGAGGTAGAGCAGCAGCGGTTCTTTATTATATTTCTGTTCAGCTGCCTTAATTGCATTATTGTTTCCTAGTTGACAGCAAAAAACATGTATTACAAATCACCATGCGGCAAAGCATCTTCGAAGATCAGCCTTCATATATCAGCTAATCAATTACAGCTTTTTAAACCACTGTGAGAGTCTGTGCTGCCAGTTAGGAGCAGAACAGCACTGTTCGGGTGGCTACGAGTACATCCAACACATCCCAACACTAAATAATTTTCTGTTTGGAAACAGAGCAGGAGCAGACAGACAATAGAGAGAACCAAGAACTCCAGAGAGAGAGAGAAAATAGAAAAACAGAGAGAGAGAGAAAATAGGGACAGAGGGAGAGAGAGACAGAGAGAGAAAATAGAGAGAGACAGAAAGAAAATAGACAGAGAGAGAAAGAAAAAATAGAGACAGAAAAGAGAGAGACAGAGAGACAGACAGAAAGAGAAAATAGAGAGACAGAAAATAGACAGAGAGAAAGAGAAAATAGAGAGACAGAGAGAGAGATAGAGACAAAGAGAAAATAGAGAGAGAAAAAAGAGAGAGGGGGAGAGAGACACAGAGAGAAAGAAAAGAGAGAGAGAAAATAGAGAGAGAGAGAGAGAGAGCAAGAGACAGAGAAAATAGACAAAGAAAGAAAATAGAGAGACAGAGAAAGAAGAGAGCGAGAGAGAAACAGAGAGAGAGATGCATATAGGATACATTCTATCTGCCTGTTGTTAAAAAAAATCCAGTAAAGAAGCCTTCACACATTATCCAAGGGCATTATATGATATTATTACACAATATTTAAAAACCCAATCACTGCATATCAATCAGCGGAGATCAACAAAAGAGCAGAAATGAGCAGCAATGCCCCAACTCTTTGTTGCCTGATTCATAGCAGCCTCAGAGCTCAGGACCTGGAGACATTTTAATAGGATATACGCCAATAAAATAAAGCTGTTTCAGCAGAAAGAAAAACATGTACACAACAGAGGAAAGTGCAGTATATGTTTGGCCAAACCCCAATATTCACTTGAATGCACATTTTTATTTCTCAAACTTTCTGCTTTCAAGTACAATAAGGTTTGTGTGGGAAAGCACTTTATTTATTAATACCACTATAAGTCTCTTGCTAAACTTTTGTCTCAAGCTTTTTGGCTCCAGTGTTTCACTGCATCTTTTAAAAAGTGCACTTCACAAGCACAGAGCGGTTAACAGCAGCTCCTATTTGATTAGCCTTAGTAAACTGAATAAACCGCACCTCCTCACACGAGTACATCTGACCCACAGTTTTCAGACCACAGCTGAAGGAAGGGCCCACTTCCCACTTTTACCTTTGGGTCGCATTGTTTCCATTCATTTCTTTTAATGCACATTTTTACATCAGAGAACAAAAGGCAGTAAACTTGGCTTTTGTCTCAGAAACACTTCAAAAACACACAGACATTCTGAATGTCTCTTAGGAGTGACTTTTTTAAAACATGTCAGAAGTCATCAGAACCATTATTACTGGTGACTAGATTAAGAAGGGGGTGATTTTACACCCACACGTGTCTTTACACTGGTAAAATAAGTCTCAGAATACTTCTACATAGTTATTTTTTTCTTGAGCAGAGCCAATGGAAATGCAGCATTATTTGTATAATTTTGCTACATTTCAGTTCATTGCTTAAATTTAATTCAACAGCTGGATGGAAACCTGGATTTTGTGTGTGTGTGTGTGTGTGTGTGTGTGTGTGTGTGTGTGTGTAGGTACTTCTGCCTTAGCCTCAGCATGCCCTGAATATAAACTGCTAATGTATTCCTCTCTTCACGAATATTAACCATGTTTCCTCAAGTATAGAGGAGGAGGGAGAGGCTGTGTTCATGTGTGTGTGTGTGTGTGTGTGTGTGTGTGTGTGAGTGTGTACATATGTGTGTGTGTGTGTGTGTGTGTGAGAGAGAGAGAGAGAGAGAGAGAGAGAGAGACAGAGACAGAAAGAGAGAGAGACAGACAGACAGAGAGAGAGAGAGGGAGAGAGAGAGATAGAGAGACAGAGAGAGACAGACAGAAAGAGAGACAGACAGAGAGAGAGAGGGGGGACAGAGAGAGAAAGAGAGACAGAGAGACAGAGAGAGTGAGAGAGCGAGAGAGAGAGAGACACAGAGAGAGAGACACAGAGAGCGAGACAGAGACAGAGATAGAGCGAGAGAGAGAGACAGACAGACAGAGAGAGAGTGAGACACAGAGACAGAGAGAGAGAGAGGGAGAGAGAGAGATAGAGAGACAGAGAGAGACAGACAGAAAGAGAGACAGACAGAGAGAGAGAGGGGGGACAGAGAGAGAGAGAGAGACAGAGAGACACAGAGAGAGTGAGAGAGCGAGAGAGAGAGAGAGAGACACACAGAGAGCGAGACAGAGACAGAGATAGAGCGAGAGAGAGAGAGAGAAAGACAGAGAGAGACACAGAGATATCAAGTGTCAGTTTTAAACACGTGTTATATCTGAATATTGATGAGAAATACAGGGCTAGACAAAAATATATGGATTTGAGAGGTCAGTTTTTCTTGAATATATCTTGAGTTCCTCTACAGAAACTGTTGTAAATGATCAGACTCCCGATAAGAGCCAAAGCATCGAGGCAGACACTGGTCTCTCTACAAAAAACATGAGAAATTTGTCTAAATTTGCTCCATTTCCGTTTTTCCAGACGTGATGTAGAGGTTTATTCGTTTGTTTCATGGAGCTGATGGAAACGTAGCATTATTTTTATATATACACTTTTTTACAAGATTCCAGCCTATCATATGAATTTAATTTGACAGCTAGATGGAACCGTGTGTGTGTGTGTGTGTCTCAGCCCCAGCATGCCCTGAATTTAAACTGCTAATGTAGTCCTCTCCTTGCGAATATCTACCATTTTCCACAAGGCAAGTCCTTACAGCTTCTGCCTCCCAATGACAACACCTTCAACTGTACATCAAACAGAGCCCACTAGAGACACAAGCATTGGAGAGCGGCTACTAGAGCGGGAGCTCTGCCAGGTTGCGCTCGTCCGAATTTCAAACCCTCCTCCACTTTTTCTAATGCGCTCTCGCAAATCCTTGGCGAGCCCAAGCTGATTTTCACACAGGCTCAAAGAATGCAGAAAGTATTAATGGCTGAGATGCATATTCAGTGCCTGACCCATGAATAATTCAAACTCAGCACCTGATTCGACATTATTCCGGCAATCATTTTTTTAATGTCTATTAATCTTTCATGCCAGGCAGGTGGATAATGTGTCAGTCTGTCGATTGAGAGAGAGAGAGTTAGCGACATGTGCTGATGGCGAACGGGCAAACAGACCCAGCTCCCTCGTCTTTCCTCCCCGCCACCTCGCTTTCACTCCCTTTTTCCATTTCTCACTCTTAAAACTCCCTATTGATCTGCAGCAGACTGCCAGAGTTCAGGCAAGAGCTTTCCCTCTATTTGTCACCGTCTCTTTCCCTTTCTCTCTCTCTCTTTCTCCCTCTCTCCATTGTTTCTTCCCCTAGTTTTTATCTTCAGCATCTGAGCCAACAATCAATGGTGTTTCATTCCGGTGAGGAACAAATGGAATTCCAGCTGGGACAGAGAGAGAGAGACAGGAGAGGGAATTGAGGCACACACACACACACACACACACACACACACACACACGAGCAGAACAAAGGCAAACTAGTGAACTACTGAGCTTTTGTGTACCGCTGAGCTCTCACAGGGGCCTTCGGCAAGCTTTCTCACATAGACACACACAACCTCACACCCTCCGAGGACTTGCTGGCTTCTTAAAAAACAGTTATAGTGAACAGGCTCCAGCTTCTTTGCATGTCTTTGGAACACAAATACACTGCTCACAGGTTTCCTTCCAGCACTGCAGTGACAAATAGCTATACAAGAGACATGGCTTTATTATTACTGTTACAGTCAGAATCAAATACATATGCAGGCTATTATAAGATGGATTCCTCTGCCTGGAAAATCTGATTGGATGGACAGCACTCAGATCTGCTGCAAAGATATTCAATATATGCCCACAGCGGTAAGAATTCGGACTGGTTTCTGTTTAAATGCTGTGAGTTATTAAACATGGAATGCTCTTTATGGCTTAGTGGTGAGCACGTTCGCCTCCCAGCACTGGGATCTTGGGTTCAAGTCCCATCTGGGTGGAGTTTCCATGTTCTCCCCGTGTCTGCGTGGGTTTCCTCCGGGTAACTGTCTGTGAGGAGTGTGGTGTGTTCTCCCCGTGTCTGCGTGGGTTTCCTCCGGGTAACTGTCTGTGAGGAGTGTGGTGTGTTCTCTCTGTGTCTGCGTGGGTTTCCTCCGGGTGACTGTCTGTGAGGATTGTGGTGTGTTCTCCCTGTGTCTGCGTGGGTTTCCTCCGGGTGACTGTTTGTGAGGAGTGTGGTGTGTTCTCTCTGTGTCTGCGTGGGTTTCCTCCGGGGGGCTCCAGTCTCCTCCCACATGTCCAAAAACATGGAGGGTAGGTGAATTGGCTTCTCTAATAACTGTCCTGGTGTGTGAGTGAATGAGTGTGCATGTGAATTAATGTCTGTATGTGTATGTACCCAGATATGGATTGGCACTCTGTCCTGGGTGAATCCCTAGTGCCCGATGCAGTCCTCCAGGTGGACGGTCGTTCCTGGTTGAGAGTACTCTGTGCGCATTTGGCTGCCGCTTCTCGCCAGTGTGTGTGTGGATTGAGTGTTCTGAGTGTGGATTGTAAAGTGTCCTTGGGTGTCTAGAAAGGCGCTATATAAGTATAACGATACAATACAATATTTTGTTTTCTATTCCTGAAATATTCCAATCAATTTCGCAGGCATTCAATGGAGAATGCATCAATGTGTTCAGTACATTATAATTTTATAAAGCAACAAACCATTCACAGCCACGGTCACAGTGACTTAGCTATGGTTTTACCACAAAGGGATTTTACTATGCTTCGAGTTGTGCCTAATAACACCCTTAACATACGTTTATATGACGCCCCGTCTCTCAAACTGAAACACTGTAATTGACTAAACAAACCATTCACATTCAATGCCAAGGTGGTATTGTACGCCTTCAGCGTGTAGTGTTTATAGTTGTAACCCACCACCGCTATATGGATGAATGCATTTTCTATTGAGCATTGCATTAAGCTGTAGTTCACTTCAGTCAATGGGGCTGAACAGCTCACATCGACACATTCAGCACCGCAGCCATTGTTTCCAGATGTTGTACACAGGGCCTGCAGCTTAAACCTCTCACAGAGAGCGGGTCCAATAGCAAAAAAGCCCCTTTTTATCTGGTGTTCTGAGAAAAGGCAGCAACACAAACATGTTACTAGACAAAGCAAATCAAATCTGATGTCGTCTGTCTGAAAGTGTGCATTAGATTACTGAAGAGGATGAAATTTATATCATCTTAACCAGCCTTAGATTGGGAAGGCCAAGGCAGCACTGTTCTTACTCACCTCTCTCTCGCTCTCTCTCTCTCTCTCTCTCTCAGAGAAAAAGACAAAGAAAAGAGTGACAGACACAAAGAAATTGAAGGGAAGCAAGATAGCAATCAAGAAAGCAAAGGTAAAAAGGGGCAGCAAAATGAGGAAGAAAAAAGACTTTTCATAGTAAATATCAAACATATTTGAAGCATCCATTAGGGATGTGGGAAGCCCTACAGAAAGTGAGGGATTTGTTTTGTTTTTTTGTTTTCCTGCTGATGCTAGCCACAATAAAAACAATGAAACGAAATGGTGCAATAAAGGCCTGAAAGCCTCTGACTTTACATGTCCGTTAGCATTGTTTTAGCTGGAGTTTAGTAATGAAAGCACTGACATTTCTCCTAATCGCCTTGCGCTCAGCCGGATGTTGTTGGTCGCAGCAGGCGCGGAGAGGACGGCCGAGGAGAGGAGTGGCTTCGCGACAAGAAACGCAGCGTGCTGAAATGCGATCTGCCGAAAAGTCATTTAGAGAAGCCTCGGGACAGCACGATGCAGAGCTGAAGCATTCAGGGGTGGATTTAACAAAGGCACTGCAGACATCACATCAGACTCTGACTGTGAACAACGTCCAAAAACATGAGCTGTATTCCCCCGGCACCGATCTACACGTAATAGAACAGCGTAAGACAGCGGTGTTTCAGGGTAGTGACATTTCAAGAAACTTAACAGGTGAAGTAGCAACAAAAGACTGGGACTTTCTCAGGAGAATATGACAAAAACTTCCTATTAAGGTTAGCACTACAGCAGTAGAGATGTGGAGAAAGTGCTCTCGTTATTTATAGTTCAAACAAGATCTTCCTGAGATGAGTTTGGGGAAAATAGGACTTAAAAATATGCAAAGTCTCTAAATATAATGGGGTAAGCGCGGAGCTCTTATATCGCACACATAATGGAAAAACATTTAGAATAATGAGTACACAATTAACCTGCAGCGGATGCAAAAAAAGAACAATAGAGCAGGGGTGGTTGGCTGGAACAATAACGCAGCGACTCGTGCAACTAGTTCCAAGCTGAGGGCTCGTCCCCAGGCAAACAATCGGGAGCACGAACGCTAACGTAGCTCAGGAATGTCAGGGGACCCGTTTGAGGTCACAGTTATTAGTGGCAGATATAGGCTATTGCTAAATGGGCTAACAGTCGCCTATAGGAATGTGCTGATTCGCTGATTTAGTGCTTTCAAATGCACAAAAAGGAATTCGTTGGGAGCAGGTTATTAAAACACTTGTGCAGCACGGCTAAAAGTAACCTGCAAAGAGTTGTGTCTGCGGCAACTGGTGTGAATAGTAGTGCAACAGTTAGCGTTAGCCACATACAGAAGCTACAATGTCTTGGGGTCCTACGTTCCATCCTCCTCCCAGGTCTTTGAGGAGTTTGGTGTTTTGAGAGCTTCCTCCCACAATCCAAACCTGCACTATCACCTCTTTACAAAGTAGCAGATGTGTGGTGAGTGTATTGGCTGCCCTTGAATCATCCGGGTGGATGCTGCCTATTGGTGGTGTCTGAGGCGACTTCCGAAGGGGTTTTAGAAAAGCAGCCTATAAGTATAAAAAGGCATGAGACTTCTTTAAGTGTGGTAAATATCCGCAATATGTTCATAAAATATAACACAATTCATCACAAGCACAATGAAATATCATCATATTTTCCACCTCATATTAATTTCCCCCATATCAGCTGAAAATTCACAATAAAATGACCGTGTTTTGAGTTCAGCATATGCATGTTACTTAATTACTCTTTCCCAGCATGCCCTTCTTTCACAGCAGGAACTACTCCACAGCTCACAGTATTCAGAAAGGCAAATAGAAGGACAAATAGTCTGCTTAAGAAACAGGACTTTAATTAGTTACAGTGGGCAGTTACAACTCTATACTGCAGTTATAAAGTTGTTTAATTATCTTTTTCTTACAGAAATGGTAGAAAAGTTACGTAAGCATCAAGCTGTTGTTTTGAAAGTGCATTCTGGGAAAAGCCCTGCATCGATTCCTAAACAATGGACAGGATTTGAATGAACAGAACATCAGCTGGAAACAATTTGAGTGCTTCAATCGGCAACAAAGGTCATCTGAAAACACCCCACTCAAAATTTCATTTAGAATTTCCATTAAGAACTCCCAAGCCAGTTGAGTCTTTCAGAGAGTCTCTCTCTCTCTCTCTCTCTCTCTGTGGTCCTCTCACCCCCCTGCTGTCCCGCCCCTCTTTAATACCCCTACTGCCACCAGCTCTGGCGTTAAGAGAGATGGATTTTCATTCAATCGGCTTAAGACAGCAGACATTCATTTTCCAAAAGAGCGTTTTCATACAGGCCCTTCATGTCTGAGAGCCTCCCCTACTGTTTGACATCCTGCTCCTCGACGCACGACTATGAGCTGGGAACACCGCTGGAGGAGGGTAATCTGGTCCCTGACTGAGTTCATCACAGCACAAACGTGTTAGATTTGTTTGTTGTAGTTGTAGATCAATATTTGGATCTGCTTTTTAATTGACAATGAACACCCAAGGCACAGCTCTAAGAAGCGCACTGTAGTGAGGAATTACATTAGCATTCATAGTTTTCACTTACTTGCTTCACCGAGGAGGGGGGGAGCGGAAGTATCCTCGTAACTTTACCATCATTAACCCTTTAAAGCTGAAGCCATTTCTGACGTTTAATCTTCTGTTCACTAAAACAGTAATGATTTCTTGATTAAAATCAATTGCTTGGTTAAACCATCATTGATTACAATGGACTTTCACAATGAACTGGTAATTATTCGTTGGTCGTTTGAAAGATAATCAGGATTTCCACGACTCAAAAAAGCTCCATGACTTTTCAAATCCCACAGTGTCACTAGCATTAACCTACAAGTGGTATGAGGACTAACAAATGCTACTAATACATTACACATTGATCTCTTAAGCACTAATGTCTGTAAGCACTGTGTATATATATTAGATACTAGGGAAGTATATCGTAAATCAATTCCAGGAAAGTCCACTACATTTACATATTCATTTACTACAGCTCTGTCTGTTTGACCATTTTTACCCCAAATTACTCAGTAACTAATCGTCGTCCTTGCTTTTAACAACACGTTCCTTAAAGCTGTTTTCGTTAATTTGAATAGCTCAAGGACATGACCTTACAAAGCCAAACGTTTGTATTTTGACTGTGTAACACGCTATGATTTTGAGTACTATGACCAGTGCAGGCGATAAAGTCTAAGATAATATCTCTCTGAATGTGTCTCTGATGATGTGTTCAGTAAGCTAAGGCTAACAAAGGGCTTTTATGTGTCTCTTGACACTACATGTGCTATAAATGGCAAATGAGTAGTCTGCAACATCACCAGAGAAAGTGTACAAATAGCAGTCAGTTCTAGCATAAATGTGAGTGAATGAAGGAGCCTCTGCACTGGGGCCTTTGTTCTAATGCATCTGCACTAGAGGACGATGGGCTAGCGCTGGGGGACCAGTGAGAGTCCAGGAACCTCTCTTGTATCGTAAATCATAGTCTGTGCTCTTGCTCTCTCAGCTGGCTTTGGACCAGCCCCCACTCTCTCCTTCTTACCTTATCTCTGGCCTTATTAAGGAACCGCACAGGGAAGCTACAGGAGCCTGCAATTTATCAAGCCAGACTGGGAAAAAAAAAGATCTCTATGCGCAGTTTAATTCAGATTCGGTGTCTGTGCTCTGGCTTATTGGCGTTTGGGAGCAAATTAACACAGTGTACTGTCACTCGGAGGAAGGTACCTCTATATATGCAGTGTGGAGTAAAAAAAAAAAAAGGGAAATAGTTATTACTGGCCTGTTGTGCCTAAACAAGGTGAAGGATGGCATTGCAAATTAAAAAAAATAAAGCCTTTGCAACAATCCAGAGAAACTGGAACCTATAAAAACATATAAATATGAAGTGGATAGAAATTTAAAAAAAAAGTGCAACGCATGGCCATCTCACCAAGGAACCTCTAGAACCTCTTTTTGTTTGTATTGTTCGAAAGGAAATGTGTGTGGAGACAATTATGCAGCAGTGCCATCTGTTCAGACTCCAAAACAAAATGCTTATTCACCAAATAGCTAGGAAAAAAAAATCTGCTGAATCCTCACTCTTAATGCTATTCTTTGGAGGTCGATATTTCCCTCAATATCCTTACATCAAACAAAGGAGCAGCAACGTCTCCTATTGTTTAAAGAAAAGTTGTGTGCTTCTTTCCTTTGAAGAAGCAGAATCAAATGTGCTCACTACACATCAATTCAGAATGAGGGTGAGCCAATTACGGCAAAAACAATGGCTGGTGTTTGGAGAAGATGACGTCTCGAGTTGTGCGACTGGAGAAGAGCGACACAACAGTAGCAGCAATGCAGGGATTCAAAGCGGGCAGGCACTTCATTGTTGCTGGAAAAAATAAAAAAAAAGCCAGGCACTGAATCACAGCGTGGAGCCGTTTTAATTAACTTCTGAAGTGATGAGTGTTGAAAAGAAATCAAACTCAAACTTTAGAAAATTCTGAATGAGGGCAACTTCCGGAGATCAATACAATCTGTGTCACAAAGGGGTTCTATTCACGGCAGCCATTTTGAAACAACAGCCCCCTGAGGAGCGTCTAAAAGGCTGTTCTGTTTCTCTTTGTTGCACTAAAGAGTTGATTATTTTGACATGAGTACAGGTCCTGCTGGCTGAGAAAAGACAACTTGCCTTCTTCGCCTTCCTACAATTACCACTGAATTAATTATCTTTACTTGAGATGCCTTGTGTTTAGCAAAATATGCCTACATCCCCCGAGCTGTGGTGGGAAATCATTGACAAATGCAACTGGAGCTGTTAAACCTGACAGACCTCAACAAAAGCCTGATCAGCGGTTCATAGAACTGCCTCTGTAACTCAACACTGCAAACAGATCTAGAGCCCTATTATGTTCCGTTTTGCTCGTCTGGAAAGGGCTGACCTCTGCCATATGTATACAATAACCATTGGAACATGGACGACAACTCTGTCCGGTTCTCCCTGATAACTCAGCAAACCACAGAATACACGCTAACCGTCAGAGGGAAGCGATCAATTCTACATGAATACATTTACCGCATTAACAGAATGTGTTCGTACGTTTCAAAGTGTCGGCGAGCGAGGAAAGAGCAGAATTATCTCCGCCTGCTGTATACATTAGCTATCGTAATATGTGGTTACTGGGATTTGTCAGACCTTTGCGAATACAAATCAGGTGGCAGATTTCAGTGGGAAATGAGACAGATGAGATATTATCAAGAGTAACGCTGTAAGAAAACAATTCTCACTTGATTGTATTTAGATTAAGGCTGAAAAACGCTAATTTGTTTCAGATGGAGGCGTCTGATGCACGACTCGAGACGTGCTGTAATACTCTCGGCCAAATCAACACCATCTTAAATGTGCTGCTGTTTAAATTCAGGAGGCTGAGTGTTTGTTAACTGTCAGTAATTTACACAGTAATTTAACTTCACTTTCGTCGCATTGATCTGCTGCATTATAATTCCATATCTCTATTTTCCTTTAGACTCCAAACACACACAGATAAACACATCAATGCAGATATGACAGGTTTCCAAAGAGGGAAGGTGTGTGTATGGTGGGGGGGGGGGGGGGGCAGTATGTATAAGGCGACATGGGGAAAGTGCTAGAAGAAAGAGAGAGAGGAAAATGTAGAGGTAGAAATTGCAATACAGACAAAAAACAGAAAGGGTTAGAGAAACGCTGAAAGAATGATGAAGAGAGGGAACAAGCACAAAGTGTTTTGTGAGAGAGAGAGAGAGAGAGAGAGAGAGAGAAAGAGAGAGAGAAACAGCTTGTGTGATACAGAAAAGAGTAGAGGAGAGAGTAAAAGTAAATAACATAGGAAAAAGTCAGAGAAAAGAATAGTGGATTCACCAAAAGTTTAGTGGAATGACCAAGGAGTGAGGCAGAGAGAAAGAAAGGAGAGAGAGAGAGGGAGAGAGAGAGAGAGAAAGAGAAAGAAAGGAGAGAGAGAGAGAGAGAGAGAGAAAGAAAGGAGAGAAAGAGAAAGAAAGGAGAGAAAGAGAGAGAGAAAGAGTAGAGGAGAGAGTAAAAGTAAATAACATAGGAAAAAGTCAGAGAAAAGAATGGTGGATTCACCAAAAGTTTAGTGGAATGACCAAGGAGTGAGGCAGAGTGTGGGTGAGAGAGAGAGAGAGAGAAAGAGAAAGAAAGGAGAGAGAGAGTGAGAGAAAGAAAGGAGAGAGAGAGTGAGAGAAAGAAAGGAGAGAGAGAGAGAGAAAGAGAAACAGCTTGTGCGATACAGAAAAGAGTAGAGGAGAGAGTAAAAGTAAATAACGTAGGAAAAAGTCAGAGAAAAGAATGGTGGATTCACCAAAAGCTTAGTGGAATGACCAAGGAGTGAGGCAGAGTGTGGGTGAGAGAGAGAGAGAGAGAGAGAGAGAAGGTCAGAGAGGGTATGTGACTGTCAGTCTATTGTGTAGAAGCTGGACAAGGAATAGTGGGCAGGTGATAAGCTCTGGGGGAAAGGTGCAAACCTCCCCTGCGACACACAGATAATGAGCGGTGGGGTGTCGAAAAGGTCAAACTGGAAAATGTTTAGTTTCATCTTTATCAGTTAAGGCAAGATTACAACAAACCCTACAAACCCAGCACTCCTCCGGTGTCAGGGGTCTTTAGAAAGGTACAAATAAAAAGATGACCCTACGTAAATAGTGGAGGACATTTTAGAACAATGGAGATAGGACAACGTTTTACAGCTGCGTGAAAATGGAAGAGCATTCTACAAGAAAGTGAATTGGAACAAACTGCAGAGAGTTGAAATGAACCCTGAAATGCATTCTAGAAAACTGTAGTAGGAGGATAACTGTGACAAATGTAAATAAGTGTATGTTAGAACCGTGTGAACAAGAGTAGAATAATGAGAATTGTAAACAAAGCGAATGTGAGAACATATCTTGAGCAGCGTAAATCCTGTGGGTTCTATTAAAATGGACCCGAAGGAACATTAGATAGCACTATCTAGAACAATGTTAAAAGCACTAAGGTTTAGTTGCATAGAATATTGTTGTTTCCAGACAATCTATTTTCTGTATTATAATTCAGGCTGAACTCCATGTGCAGAATATGATCGGCGCTGTCATTAGAAGGTCACATAATGTCCATGACAAACTGAGAATAGAATAATGTGATGTAATTTATCATAATAATGTTGACATATATTTATATTGCCCTCACCTGGCCAGCATGGGGCTGCACTGTGCAAGTACTGCTGTAGTTTATGACACGGCTGCCTGAGTAGTGAATAGGCCATCTCCATACATCTCCCCGTTTAATGCTTCATCTCCATATATCTCCCTATGATCCTAAGGAAAGCAGGAGAACGCTCTGGAGCAGGCAAGTTTTCCATCTGACAGCTTTTAATTATAGCTGCTTTATGTATAGAGCCGTATCATGCTCCAGGTAATGACCAGGCTGTCAGAGTCTAGTAGCCTCGGTAAACTCAGCTTTTACAGAAACCCACACTTAAACACTGGGCTTGCTGCTCTGGTGAGCTGTGATACAAGAGGCAGCCACTGCATTCAGGGAAAGGAAAAAAACGCCCTTTAATTACAGTACAGCTCCTAACACTTTCCATTAATGTAAATGATATGATTTTACTGTATGGTGTTTGACACTCATAACATTTTTTAGGCCACAACTGTAATATAATCACTACTCTATTCCAGGCAAGATTTTAGGTGGGTTTACTAATAGCAGAGCCACCACAATTATTATATTACATTCTGATTGCACTTATTTACAGGGGACATATTTCACCCCATTTCCCCACATTAAGGTCTGAGACCTTAATGAAACTTGTGACATGCGTTAATCACAGTTCCACAAGGATGAAGCGATCTCTCCCTGTCTAAACAGCCCTGTTCCTTTAAATGAGAATGAACCACAGCTCAGTTCAACACGAGAGCCCAGGAGTGAGGAGCAGGAAGTCATTTTTGCCTTTTTTCTCTGTATTCTTTGCTTTTGTTTTTGTCGTAATTAATCAGTACACTTTCAGGACACTTCCTTGCTACATTTAACCTCATGGTTTTGCCCTCACTTGAATCAAGCGCTGTGATTGGAGAGACTGTCTGCACTCTACTTAAGAAGTAGCACATGATCATGAAGACTTGGATTTGGCCACTTCATGTCTGTACTGGCGGCGGCACGGTGGCGCAGCAGGTAGGTGTCGCAGTCACACAGCTCCAGTGTCCTGGAGGTTGTGGGTTCGATTCCCGCTCCGGGTGACTGTTTGTGAGGAGTGTGGTGTGTTCTCCCTGTGTCTGCGTGGGTTTCCTCCAGGTGACTGTGAGGAGTGTGGTGTGTTCTCCCTGTGTCTGCGTGGGTTTCCTCCGGGTGACTGTCTGTGAGGACTGTGGTGTGTTCTCCCTGTGTCTGCGTGGGTTTCCTCCAGGTGACTGTGAGGAGTGTGGTGTGTTCTCCCTGTGTCTGCGTGGGTTTCCTCCGGGTGACTGTCTGTGAGGACTGTGGTGTGTTCTCCTTGTGTCGGCGTGGGTTTCCTCCGGGTGCTCCGGTTTCCTCCCACAGTCCAAAAACACACGTTGGTAGGTGGATTGGCGACGCAAAAGTGTCCGTAGGTGTGAGTATGTGAGTGAATGTGTGTGTGTTGCCCTGTGAAGGACTGGCGCCCCCTCCAGGGTGTATTCCTGCCTTGCGCCCAATGATTCCAGGTAGGATCTGGAGACAACCGTGACCCTGAATTGGATAAGCGCTTACAGATAATGAATGAATGAATGTCTGTACTGATGTTGTAGCACGCAATGAACATGAAAATGACCCATTTGCGTCACCCAAGACTTCTTCACAATGACAGGATGAGGAACTAGGCTTAAGTTCAGGACTCGAGCCAGGATTAAGTTCAGCCAGTAGCTGAAAGTGCCAGCAGCAGAGAGTAGATAGCCTGCTCTGTGCAAAGAATGGATACTGCTGAATCCCACCACTTAAAATAACTGACTCCGCACCAACTGCAGGACTTTAAAACAGCATTTTGCATGACAAAAGAAGATTTTAACTTCAGCTGTGGTGCTGCTTTTCTAACGCCACCCTCTTCAAAACCCAAAAAATAGTAAAAGGAAGAGGAGGAGAGGGGGGGAGTCTGCTAGAAGATTATCGTCCCATTGGGATCAAAAGTACTTTAAAACGCAGAGAGGGGGGGGGGGGGGGGGGGGGCGATTTCTCTCAGCCAACCGGGCAATTTGAGAACAATCAAACTGAATTGTTAGGGCTCTTCCCTCCACTTCGCTGGGGATGATGGTGCCATTGTTCATGTCGGCTGCTCTAACAGGCGAGCATGGGACGTCTCCTGAGACCCAGAGCTGTAGCAGAATGGGGAGGACAAGTAAAGCTGAAACGCAAAATTACCCTTTTCCGCCTGACATGTGGAGGAGAGCACGAGCCCTAACAAACAAATGTACACTATAAGAGGCCGGGAGAGGACAAAATATACTGCTGTTTCACACAGATGCCCCAATGGCTGGAGCGCTGTTTGTAATTTGCAAAGCACTAATTACTGTCCTTAAAAATAAAAAAGCTGTTATTTTTTTTTTCCACACTGTACACAGCAACAGTCCATTACAGTGTGTGTTTTTCAGTCGTGGGAATCTCTAACATCGGGGAATGACTTCCGATTGTTTGTGTATTACAAAACCAGAAGCTGGAGGGAGGAAGCCATATTCCATATCTGTATTTATGTTCGCTGTTGAAGGTTTTTGAGCAGCCTTCTGAAGATGATCTGGTGATTTACGGCTTGTGACGCACTGCTTTTGTTTTACTATGTCATCTATTCAGGGAATCGTGTAATTACATGAGGTCTTATGCAGTTTATTATGCAATGAATTACATGCACTTGCAGCTTTGGATATTTTAAAAAAAATGGCTAAAATGTAGAGATGGTCTACAACAGGGAACATTACATCAGAGAAAAATGAATGAACCATAACTTTAATTTAACTTTAAATAGCAGAGTCGTGCTGCATTCCTGACTTTGTAGGTAGTTTGATCACTGCATTCTATTTTTAGAAACTCATTTTAAGTGATAAGTTTAGTATTTTTTTAAAGAATCAATATCAGTTTTGTGGCGGCACGGTGGCGCAGCAGGTTAGTGTCGCAGTCACACAGCTCCAGGGTCCTGGAGGTTGTGGGTTCGATTCCCGCTCCGGGTGACTGTCTGTGAGGAGTGTGGTGTGTTCTCCCTGTGGCTGCGTGGGTTTCCTCTGGGTGACTGTCTGTGAGGAGTGTGGTGTGTTCTCCCTGTGTCTGCGTGGGTTTCCTCTGGGTGACTGTCTGTGAGGAGTGTGGTGTGTTCTCCCTGTGTCTGCGTGGGTTTCCTCTGGGTGACTGCCTGTGAGGAGTTGGTGTGTTCTCCCTGTGTCCACGTGGGTTTCCTCCGGGTGACTGTGAGGAGTTGGTGTGTTCTTCCTGTGTCTGTGTGGGTTTCCTCCGGGTGCTCCAGTTTCCTCCCACAGTCCAAAAACACACGTTGGTAGGTAGATTGGTGACAAATCAAAAGTGTCCGTAGGTGTGAGTGTGTGAGTGAATGTGTGAGTGTGTGTTGCCCTGTGAAGGACTGGCGCCCCCTCCAGGGTGTATTCCTACCTTGCGCCCAATGATTCCAGGTAGACTCTGGACCCACCGCGACCCTGAACTGGAAAAGGGCTACAGATAATGAATGAATGAATGAATGAATAATAGTTTTGTATCAGTACATTACTCTAGGCTTCAGTATCAGTGCAGGTGTCGGTGCTGGTCGAGAAACAGCAGCATCACGCTGTGTGGCAAGTCGCATAGGCCTTTTTTTTGTTTGTTGTAAAAACATAAAGGTCTCTTCTGTTTATCTCCTTATAGTTTGCTTTGGTAAATTTCCAAGTTCAGAAAATATTTCAAACTTTTACATTTCTCTTCTTGAGTAAAAGAGCTGAGTTTGGAAAATATTCCATGTCCCCATACTTTTGTTATCAGAACTGTGATTCTAAAAAACACCTAAAGGCAGAAACTAAGAAAACCAGCCCTGGGAGGATAAGGTTCCACAGCGCTGCTCCAGTAGACCACCACTGAACTGCCCCCTACCCTACTGGCTAACATTTAATAGCCCTAGGGAAATAATCCTCCCAGAGTGCCTCAACCCCCATCACCAGACACACTCACACCCACACACACACACACTAAGTCTCGGACACTGTCAATCTCAGTTTGGCTGGAGCAGGTATCAGTCTGGTCCACTACCCCTACCTTATTACACCCATGAGTAGCCCAGTAAAGGGGGAGGGGGGTGTGGGCAAAAGAGAAAGAGCGAGAGAGAGTGGGACTGCATTAGAGTGAGAGAGCTTCACTCACGTTCGCTCCATCAAGAGAGACTGCTAGGTCACTGCAGGGGGCTGATGATATGTCTTTGATTTTAATGTTGAACTTGATTTTAAAAAGCGAACATGAAAGGCCTCAGGCAAGAACAAATTATATGAGGACATGAATACTTAAGTCTCTCTCTCTCTCTCTCTCTCTCTCTCTCGACACTTCAGCACTGCACAGCAAGCAAATATTACCTTACGATATAACTATCAAACCAGCTCTCAGCCAAAGCCATTTGTGGCTAAAACCTTCTTATTCTTCAGCTTGTAGTTCTACGTTTGTTTGAGAATGCTGTTGTAAGTTATTATATTGTGCAATGACCATGCAGCAGGAGAGGTGAACTTGGCCATCTTTATGACGCTGCCACAGAGGTTGTAAAGAACTCTCGCCAAACTTTCGTCTTTCTAAAAAGGAGCTGAAATTGGTAAATAAAACATGATGTATGCTGCTGAATACCATTACGAGAAAGGGCATTATAAGGAGAGACGGGAAACATGGCGGAGTCCACCGCATTTCCCTCCGCATGAAAATTAATAACAATGCTGCCACACTACCAGATTGTGTATTTCTGCTCGGAGGTTGTTATATATTACAGCGTCCATGTATAATAATGTGCAGGAAACATCCTGGGAAACAGCATCGTGTTCAATAACCCCCAAGACAACATGTCAATACTGGACGATGAACCAATAAAAAAAGATGAAAACCATGAGACTGTTTATTACTATAGATTTTATGGTGCATTAGTTCTGCAGGAACAATAAACATTGGGTTTGTCCAACATCAGAAGCTATTTATAGTTTCTAAACATCGCATGCGTGGTGTCTCAGTCTAATTCAAAAAGGTTGTGGTGGAATATGAAAGGGATTCCAGCAACCAAGTAATAAAAGCCAACTCAAAAGTATAATAAATGCAGAGGCAGAAGACTGAGTGAATGACTTTATATGAGTTTTTTGAAGAGAATGAAGAGAGAAGTACGTTACCGAAATTGAACATTCGGGCAACAAAAGATCCGTATACATTTTCTGTTTACTGAGATTCAACATGCCCAGCTAGCTCAGTCGGTAGAGCATGAGACTCTTAATCTCAGGGTCGTGGGTGGGGGCGGCACGGTGGCGCAGCAGGTAGGTGTCGCAGTCACACCGCTCCAGGGACCTGGAGGTTGTGGGTTCAATTCCCGCTCCGGGTGACTGTCTGTGAGGATTTGGTGTGTTCTCCCTGTGTCTGTGTGGGTTTCCTCCAGTTTCCTCCCACATTGGTAAGTGGATTGGCGACTCAAAAGTGTCCGTGAGTGTGTGTGTGTTGTACTGTGAAGGACTGGCGCCTCCAGGGTGTATTCCCGCCTTGCGCCCAATGATTCCAGGACCCACCGCGACCCTGAACTGGATAAGGGTTACAGATAATGAATGAATGAATGAATAAGGTTCAACACTAGAGTTACATAATTCCCTGAGCGCTTTAATTATTCAAACTATTACTATTTCATGCAAACGGAGGGTCACTTTGGTTTTCTCAAACGTCAGTAGACATAGACCGACCTTTGTAGTCGCTTTAGTGTTTTTAATATTAAGAGTTACATAATGTATACAAAAGAAAACAACAATCACAATTATATATCAACATTAGCCATCAGCCAAAGTTTGGTGACTCTGACAGGTCTATAAGACTATGATATCACTGAGGGCTGAGGATTCTGATTCATTTTGCCACCTGCGCTCGCTCGCTCTCTCTCTCTCTCTCTCTCTCTCTCTCTCTCTCTCTCTCTCTCTCTCTCTCTCTCTCTCTCACACACACACACACACACACACACACACACACACACACACACGCACGCCTTGAAATCTTCTTGAGATCTACTCCGATACCTCAAAGCCCCTCATCCCCTAAGGCTTACGATACACATATGGAGCGTTTGAGTTGGCACAGGTGCTCTAACCACACAGTCCAATTCCACAATAGCACTCCTGCCTTGACAGTCCAACATCTCACCCAAGATCCGGCCCCACTGCTGTGAAGCACCTGACAAAAACGTCTGCCATGTCACAGAATAATCGCTGCTTCTTAGTCAGGGTTGAGAAGTCAGAAGTGCCACCCTCTGAGTAGCTCTCACACTCCTGCTACAAGACTGCACACTGTGCCCACGACTAAGGAAACTCAGATGGGAAAGATGGGTAAAACTATGCAGTGCATGCCCTGCTTAACAATCACCATAACTCACTGCTTTAAAACAACTCCAGAAGTGCAGCACAGGAGCTAAAATAGGCACCGGTATAAAACTTCTGGGCTGATAATAACAACCGCTCTCTAAAACCTAGTCATCACTGTGGTATGAGACTGTATTCATAACCTCTGCTATTGTCAAGATGATGTTTGATATGAATAAAATTGCTCATTCGCATGTGTCAGAGCTGGCACAATCAAAACTGAGGAAATAAACATTAATTTATACTTGCAATAATAAGTTGCAATACATTTTCAATTTATCAGCCATTACATAAATTATATGTTATGTATTTAGTGGTAGGCAACATGGCAAAAATGTAATATCACAATAGTCAATAGCAGCATCCCATTGGCACACTCAGTAGTAATTGTAATTAGTGTAGTATAATATGCAGTGTAATATGTAGTAAAAATGTCGACATACCATGTGCTATTTTAGTACAGCGACCATTATTTTATGACCTACACTGTGCACTATGCAGTGTGGAGGGAGATATTTGTGAAAAAAAAGGCAGACAGTGTGGCAGCTGCAGCTTGGTATGACATGCATTGCCATAGCAACAGTTCATCACGTCCTGTCAGGAAGAACCAGTGTAGTATGTTAATATTTTGTGTACTAGCCTGCCAAACTCAGCCTTTTAAGGTTATTACACACTGTATAGTACACAAGTGAGGCGCGGCCAAAGACATTCACAACTACTGTATTCCTTTAGGATACTAGCCACATCTACAACAGGAAGTGATGTGAACAGAACAGGACTTGACAACCCATATACACCCACAATGTTTCTAACATGTTGCCGCTGAACAGTCTCCATCATGCCTTCTGTCTGAGCATGAAACAGACAGGCAGAGTCGATACATGTCAAAGCAGTGGTGAGCTGCTATGAGTCAGCAGCCTGGCCGTAAACTCCGTTGACTGCAGCTCTCACGACCTTCATCTTCCTCACACTCACACAGGAAGTGCAGCAGCTCAATAGCCTTTTTTTTTTTTTTTTTTTGAAAGGAAATCTAGAGTGTACCATTCACTGTGGCAAAGGCTCGGCTGGCCACTAAATGACCCACAAAGTGGTCTGTGCAGCAGTTATTTTACTTAATCTTGCTGTTACATGCTGCAAAAAAGCTGTCTACAAATGTTCAGGGTGTTGTCTTCAATAACAGAAGATGGTATCATTAACCCTGTCTTAAAAATTTTAGTTTCGGCAAAGCATTCCGAGATGTTGGTCCATTTATCTCATTAAAATCCTCTCCCAGAGTGTTTGGTATGCATGCACATACACTCAGGTCATAGTAAAATGGTTCTGTTTGTAGATACAAGCTTGTTCAATGCCCAAAGAACTAAATCCAGGAAATAATGTCAGTGCTCCACAGCCATTCGCATGGGTGAGGTCTATAATACACTGATGTACATAAGGCACCCTAATATAGCTGCATTTACTAGTTGCAAGAGGCATATGCAAACCCTAGCACTGAAAAGAAGCTCCAGACTACTGATATTTTTTGATGTACTGTGAAACACCTAGAATGAACAATGCCAAGGGTTTATTTATTTATTTGCATTGCTTTTTTAATGAAATTAACAATAAAAACCACAGCAAACTGAAATGTCAAATGCGTCCTCACGATTTTTCTTATTCCAAATCAAAGTAAATGCAAGCAGAATACTGAGAAATGCAATTAATAAAAGCGAAGAGTGGTTTAAAAGGCAAAAATACCCTGAAATTAAGCGTAATGCACTGGTGTACCAGTCGGCCTAATCAAACACAAGGGCATCTAGAGTTCATACGAGTGCGCCCAGCAGCAGCTCTTTGTCCACTGCCAAAGAGCCATGTCAAACAGATGCCCAAACTCCATTCTGCCATGTCCTGTTCACTCTCTGCCCCTCACTGTTTACAACCAGACTGCAATTAAACCCTTTTTAAGGTGAGTGCACTGCCGTCACCATTATCTTGAAGCGCTCACGCTGTGCTGATCGTTTAGTTTGGTCTGAGTGTGCTAATAGCATGAGCAAGGGGAGTGCTTAGACATCATGATGATCGTTTAGTTTGGCCTAACAGCGCTAATGCCCCAGGCAGGTGAGTGCTTGCACACCTTGATGATTGTTTAATTTGGTCTTACAGTGATAATATCCTGCGAAGGTGAGTGGTCGCACCCCTTGATGGTAATTTAGTCTGGTCTGATGGTGTTGTGCTGAGCTTTGATCTTGCATATCCTATTTGTCCTGATGGCCTAATCAGCAGAGCCGCAGTCGTTATTGATGTTCTCTCTGTAGTGCCGAGAGTGTTGTTTAACTGCAATAACTGGTTTGTATTGCGTGGAAAACTTTTGTCAGCTATCAGCTGCCAGCTCTACGGTCAGTTGCACATATCTGGCAAGTGTGATGTCCAAAGGTTTGTAGACACCTGCTTATCCAGTGTTTCTCCTGAAATCAAAGATATTCACAGGGATTTTGTTACATTCTTCTTCAGTAACAGCTTCTAGTCTTTTAGGAAAATTAGAACATTGTTGTGAGAGTTGGACTGCATGAGCAAGCTTGGGTACCGAGGCTGAAGGTTTAGCTCTGAATCACCAGCGTAGCATATTTTAAACCCTTTACATTACACACAACTAGACAACAACGCATTAAATATAGACCCCTTATATTTATCTGCTTTTCTACCAATTACCGAATGTCCAGATACGTTTGGACCTATCGCATATTTTGATCGTAATATGGTAACAATATACGTAAAATTGATTGTGCGACTAAATTTAACGCCTCTAAAATTTCAGCTCCTTTGAATAGGTATTCACTGCTTGTCAATCTGAAGCCACAGTGTATTCATTGACTGTCAATTTCAAACTAAGATGCTTTTATCTATGAGTCAAGCGCACAGACGTGCTCTAAATGCAACCTGACATCCTAATGTTACTCATTTATAGCATTTCATTTCAAAGGGAATAAATAAAGAAGGCTCAACCTTGCAAAAGAACAGAACATTTTTGGCACAGTGAAGGCAGGGAGCAGGGAATGGAGCCTGAATTCTAACATATCACCTCTAAACGTTGGTTTATTCTACCACAAAGATACCTATAAAGTACTGTGCAATAGTCAGCCGGGGATATTATTTAAAACTATACGTCTTAGCAGTAAAAGTATTTTGCACCTGAAACAAAAGGGTCAACTGTACATTTTTCAGATGTAAGTTACTGTCTACAGAAATAGCTTCACACATCATTTCCCCTGATATACGAGACTGGTGTGGAGCAGCAGAGGAGGAGTTAATGCGTACGCTTATTGTCTGAAGTGCAAACGTTGATTAGTTGAGCGGAGAATCATTAGGTTTAAGAAATACTTCACAAAGGCAAAGAACACTCAGAAAAATGGAGCTGTTTTAGAGCAGACTATCATCATAGAAAACATAATAGAAACGCCAAGGTCGCAATAAATTCTTGGAGGGAATCTGTTTTTTTTTTATTATTTTACTGTAATGCTTTGCAAGAGTGCTGTTTTTAAGTTTCTTCATTTTTTATGTCTGTATTGGTTTGGTACTCATGACTGACCGCTAGTGCATATGTTACATTATACACAACATATAATCTGATTTATAGAAGAGACAAAAATACAGATCACTGTAGCATTCTCTTTTTTATACTCTAAAGGGCTTTATGATGTAGACATGGCCCTGTGTGTGTGAGTGTGAGAAAGTGTGTGTGTGTGTGTGTGTGTGTGTGTGTGTGTGTGTGTGTGTGTGTGTGTGAGAGAGAGAGAGAGAGAGAGTGTGTGCGCGTACAGTTCTGGCAACTGTGAGGAACGTGAGGAAGTGCACCCACTCTGTAATCAGGTTTTGCTACAGTGGGCACAGAGAGAAATGGAAGGGAGAGAAAGTGAGAGAGAGGTGGAGGCAGGGAGAGAGGGAGAAAGAGAGAGAGAGAGAGAGAGAGAGAGAGAGAGAGACTGTACTCCAAGAGTGCATGTGACAAACACAAGTAATGCAAAGAGTGACAGAAAGAAAGAGAAACTGAGAAAGTGGGAGAGAGACTGAGAGAGAGAGAGAGAGAGAGAGAGAGAGAGAGAGAGAGGTTACACTTGTACAGCAGTAAGAAAAGATATGGTTATAGAAGACAGGAGAGCTGAAGGGTTGAATTGATTTTTTTTTTCCTGCCTGCTCTCAGAGATGCCTCATAATGGAGCTGAACTGCAATCTGCAGTCCCCAGTGTCTCCCAACTACACTCCACAACTCCACACACATGAGTGTGTGTGTACGTGTGGTTGCCAACATGTATGACAGAGCATATGTGAGTAAGGCTGGGCATTGACTCCATACACAGGTTTGAGCTACGAGAAGCTAAGAAAACACACATGGTACAAAACAAGTTACACTGTGCCTCTTCCCTCTGGGAGAGGAAATAAAAGGGTACCTTTCAAAATAATTTGTTTCACAATTGGACTTTACACCACGCTGTACCTTTGAAGGTACATTTATATGGGGTTTTACCTTGGAGGACTAAAATTTACCTGGACAGGGCCTTTTTTTCCTCTCAGTACAGAGCTGATGGAAATAAAGCAAGGGCAAAACTAACAAATAAAAGTAAATGAATGTAATAAAACATCAACCTCCAATTAGCCCTTTCATTCATTCATTCATTCATTATCTGTAACCCTTATCCAGTTCAGGGTCGCGGTGGGTCCAGAGCCTACCTGGAATCATTGGGCGCAAGGTGGGAATACACCCTGGAGGGGGCGCCAGTCCTTCACAGGGCAACACACACATTCACATTCACTCACACACTGACACCTACGGACACTTTTGAGTCGCCAATCCACCTACCAACGTGTGTTTTTGGACTGTGGGAGGAAACCAGGGCACCTGGAGGAAACCCACGCAGACACAGGGAGAACACACCACACTCCTCACAGACAGTCACCTGGAGGAAACCCACACAGACACAGGGAGAACACACCACACTCCTCACAGACAGTCACCCAGAGGAAACCCACACAGACACAGGGAGAACACAACACAGTCCTCACAGACAGTCACCCAGAGGAAACCCACGCAGACACAGGGAGAACACAATTAGCCCTTTGTTATTATGTATTATGTAAATACGCACACGTCTTTAATCAGAAATGGCAAGATAATGATTTTTGCTTCAAAGAAATAATTGACATTTGGGCAATTTATTGCTGCAAATAAACTGAGGGATATTAATTTCAGTTATATTTTTGAAAGATGCTGCAAACTTACACTACAACGTCAGCATCATTATACAGGCGTGAGTGTGGTAAAAACACATGCTGTTATTTTGTCATGTTTATTTATATTGCTTTGCCATAATGTAACTCACATTGCACATTTGATACAGTAAAAAGTATTAACAATGTGTTTGTTCCTCTGTGCGTTCATTATCACCTCAATGAGTGAGCTTTTAATTAAGGGGAAAAAATAAACTCTAGAAATATTCATTATAATATTGATAGCAAATTGGCCAGTTTTACCTGAGAGTGTGTGCATGTGTGTGTGTGTGTGTGTGTGTGTGTGTGTGTGTGTTTTATTTTGTCATTTCCACTCCAAAGGGTAATGAGCGCCACAGATCCCTGTGTGAGTTAAAACCCTGTGAAGTACAGGAGACGTCACGCTATTGACATTTCAGCCCCAGGTTGGACTATCATCATGCAGTCACAAAGCACCGCTTCCCCAATTATAATCACTCAGATAACGATAACGAGCTTCCGATTCTCATTACTTCATAATGGTATGAATAACATGAATACATCCGCATGGCACAGGCTAATTAAATCTTCCATCAGAAATAAGGCACAGGCACAAAACCATGCTTTACAGCGTCACCGAGGAGAAACACCCTTTTATTTAACAAACCAAAATCACAATCAGTTAATTATTCATTGTAAATCAAGAATGGATAATCAGAAGCCACTGTTATTGCCAGTGATCATAGAAAAGAAGTTTAATTAGAGTTTTCTGCTTATGCTTTACACTTTAAAACAAGCAAAAACAATCTGTCAAACCTGTCAAAGACTTTCAATCAACGCCAGAAGAGATGGAGGAAAACAATTGTATTTTTGTGTTTATTTCACAATAAAAGGCAAATTTAATTCACTATGTAATCAACTACGGCATTGAGCATTCCTTCATGATTTCTCACTCATGTTAAACATCTGAATACGCGCAGTGTCTTGTGTCTAGTTTCTCTATAAGAGCAGGCACAAGCTCGTCTTGAACACAGCATGGTTCCGAGAGTTTGGTGGATATTATCACAGTTAATGCTCCAAAGTAAAACGATAATTTGTGACTTTTTATATGACTTTTGTTAGACCTTTTGGCCTGAAGAATAAACGCAGCTTCAATGTATGGCAGTTATTCTGAGCAGTACCAGAGACGGACAGATTTAGTTTCATCTGCTTAACATTAGATGTCAACTTGAATTTACTGTGTAGCTTTTCACTGTGGGCCATTTCTGGTAAGGCGCAGGCAGACATGGAGACGTCTGTCATCGTTGACCTGTCCCTCTCCTCTGCCTGAGGGCTTCAGATGGGCCAGTCGAGGTCCATTTTTCTGCCTCTGTGCCCCTCACACCCACTGACCTCCTAAAACCGTCCCTTCAGGCCAGAGAAAACAACAGCTTATACCTGCCCATACCTGATGTGCACTGCTTTTCTCCTCCTGCCCAGCAAAGCCTCTGTGAGATCCCCAGACAAATCCGAGAACAAAAACAAAGCGATCTAGCATCCCACGCAATCCCACAAATACTCCTACTGCATTATTACAGCAGAATACCATTTCACGTGTAGATAAAATGCCCTGGTGTGACCTGCTTGAATTTTAATGCAAGCATATATTGGTCAGCATTTCGTAAGACATTGACATACACGCTTTATATCACACCCTACACTTCATACAGATCCAGATCGTTTTTGTTCCGAACAGGCCTGGGTAGAAAGTGTGAAAACGACTGTGGTGCTTGATGTTTGCAGTATTTTGACCAAAGAGCATCAGAAATATTTTTATTAAGACCCCAGGCAACTGTGTTAAAGAAGAGGTATAAAGTCTTTGACCAGCGCTAAAAGCTGATGACTGTGACCATTTATCTATATATAAATGTTCACACTGCAGTGTGCAATGGTTTCAGGAAGCAACAGTTTCAAATGTTTATATGCTGTAGGCTACATCATTCACCTGATGATTCCAGTGTGCAGCAGCCTTCAGTTAAGATGAGTTTGAACTTCAGGTTGAGTTTTAATTGCAACATTAACCTGCCGTTCTCGGGGGAGTTGCCGCTGGATAGCGCTTGCTGGGAATCTAAAGCTTACAAAGGTAAAATGTGGCCTTACTTCCCAATTGCAAACTCACTTCAAGAATGTGGTTCGGTGTCTATAAGTTGAGAAGATACGTGTATTCATAGCTAGATGCTAATTAGGTGTGAGGTGTATTATTGTTATCTCTTCCCTCGCTCTCTTTGTCCTGCTCGCTCTCGTACTCTTTATAGAAAGTATACGACGGCTAATGACGTTGCTAATCAGCTCTCAGTAATATAAACCCTGGTGCAGGCCACCTGCTCAAACCAGTGATGAAATAGCAGAAGCTAACTAGCTTTGCACTGACCGTGACTTCTCAACTAAGTTTGACTCCAGCACTTGAGAAAGATTTCAATTTCAGCTCGTCTAAAATGCCTGAAAGACACACTCTGTTCTTTTAATTCCTCTCCCTTTTTCGACATGGACGTGAGATAAAGCCTTGAATCTTCATGTTGCAGATTGTAGACCCGCGTTCATCTGTGAAAACCTTATCTACACGTCTGGCTGAGCAGAGCAGTGTAGCACAATGCTAATTAAAACCGACAGGCTTTTTAGAGCCCTTAATTAACTCTGATCATTATCCAAACATGACAGACATTAAATTTGTCACAGACCGCCATTGCTGACAACCTGTGCTCCAGCTTGCTTTGCACAGGGGAGTTGATTTCCACTCCTGAAACGTCAGGATGGATAAATCAGATATCATTAACACACACCGCAAGGACATCACAACATTTAATGTGTAGCTTTATCTCGCGCAGACGAGACAAGTGAAATATAAGTAATGGGTAATAAATTTGTTTAGAAAGTAGCTATCAAATCTGTCTAACAATAAGAGAATTGATGTTTGTCTCTTACCTCTGAGCATAACAATGACATGACTCAAAATAAATAGTACCAACGTCAAAAGGAGGACAAGCTGTTCTAAAAGGCGGGAGACGCAATACATCTCAGGTTCCATGAACCCATAACCAACTGCAGAAAAGCCTCCAGAAAATGTGAAAAATATATGTATAATTTATTAAATAATGTGACACCAAAAATACAGAGAACAACAATGGACGGCATGACAGAACAAACTAAGACAGAAAAGAAAACTAAACACACAGTCCTTAGGAAGATTCAAACGTGTGGAAGAACAACTACGAAAAAACCCAAACACCTTTTAATCTCATCCAAAAAAAACGTGGAACGTCTACAAAGCATTGGACGGTTCAAGACGTGGAATGGAAGCTGAGGAGGTCAGAAATTTTCCTAGGGTCCTTGCTGAACTGAACTCCCTAACATACTGGTAACCAGTACAGAGACCAGTAGAAGAGGGATGTTCTTAGTACAGGCGATTTCAATCAGGCAAATCTGTGGCATATCCACCCCGGATTTTACCAACACATCGCCAAACCAAAGAAGAGGGAATTACACACTGAATCATATGTACATCAGCACAAAGGAATCATACAGGGTCCTCCCCAGTTCCCACCTTAGATTCTCTGATCACTGCACCTGATCCTCACAAACCAGACACCACTTACACACTTTATTTATTGTGTTACTGGAAGGTGGGAGTATGAACTGAATGCTTGTAAGCTGTCCCACAACACATATCAAATGTATGGTAAATGAAACCTGGCACCTAATATCGGTTATCAATGTCTTTGATTACTAATAATCAGTCCCTGAAAACATAGATATGTATGGACCCCACAAAAAAGACCTGATTACACATGCAAGAGGTTAGCGGTGACACTGGGCCAAGTAATAACCGAAGAATACGTTTTATGATCAGCCTCTGGATGTAATCAGTACGGAATCAAATCAAAAGAATTCATTTTAATAATAAAAAACTTCCATAGACCAAAATAGCAATAGGCCTTTAGGACGAAATGGTTTAGGATGTGTGTGGTCTAATGAACAGCCTGTGGACTTTAAATTCCTTTTTAATTTTTTAATTACCTGATCACTAATTCATTCTCATTAACTTTCCTTTCAGAAATAATGGCCTTATATTATTAGTATCTTTACAATGTGAACAGCTTCGTTTTAAATAAAAAAAATAGCTAAAGACAATAATTTACCTTTAATTTACCAATAATTTTAGCTTTGAAAAAAAAATATCGCTGTAGTCCAGAGGGTGAACCCGTGGTCAGTCTAAATACAACAGTGAAGTAGTGTGTAGATTTCAAGCCACCCCACTGTTGCAAATAATGGCAAAGGTAATGTGTTAATGTCACATTTCTGACCGACTGACTTACTCTTACTGACGGCTTCTCTCAGAAGGAGCACAGTGTCTACATGTGTTTCCTGTTACACTAATTTACAGCCAAATATGTAAGTACAGCATATGGGAGAATTGAAGGGAAAAATATGCCCATTAAAGGGTAAGCAGCAGCTCTATGAAAGTGTCAAACAAATAAATCCAGTGGAATTTGAGTTCCTAACTTGTGTTTATTGATAGTCAGAAAGCATGTTATTTCTTACTGATTCAAGGAATAAGGTTTAAAAGACCGTTGGTCCCCCCCCCCCCCCCCCAAACGGTGTTGGGAAACTCTAATAGGCGTCTTGTCTGTGACGTAGATGGTGGACAACAACTCTAGAAGTTGCACTTAATTTAATGCAAAATGATGAAAAGGTGTGTTGTTTTTGGCTGCAATCATTCAATGTACAGTGGGACATCTGTGCACAAATGGCCCAAAGATCCCAAAATATCCAGAAAATGGACTAAATTTGTCAACTTTAAACGGGCACTTTGGAAAGGACCCTCCGCTCACTCCGTTATCTGTAGCTCATTTCACTGGCGCTTTTCCAACAATATGGGCATGTAAGGACACCAATGAAAGGTGTTCAAGAGCCTCTGTAACATGGATGTAAACAGGGAATCATTATGTGATACTGTAGAACTTTTAAAACTAGAGGTAATTCCACTTCATTATTTCTGGCATGGGAACACAGTGGCTGTCCTGTTCACTTTCTGTGTGACCTCTTACTGCGCTGATTTACCATGACACTAGCTTACGTAAGGAGCCACCTACTGTTCCTCTGTTTATGACCCCCTCCCTCCTTCTCTCGCTGCCTCTGTCTCTCTATCTTTCGTCTGCCCCTTTGCTCCTCAGCCAGAATGAAAAACACTGGGAGACAGACCATGAAATGTTTCGGAAAAAAACAATTAACAATTAATAAAGTCATGTTCCCAGAGTCCCAAGACGCGGCACCAATGATTTTTACTGAACTTTATTGTGTATGTATAAGTGTGTGTGTGTGTGTGTGTGTGTATCATATATATACACTCACACTCAGATCCAGACTGAGCTCGTTTCACGTCACGGCAAAGACGCGTAATGAAAGAAGACAGGAAGCTGGCTAAGCGTAGCACCAGCACTCCCCTAATGTCTACTTCATAACAAGCGTCTAATTTCATCAAGCCTTTACGCATTTGCCCCATGGCAGCCATATGCACAACAGCAATTAATTATTTTATGTCATGTAACACTCACTTTACTTTTCAGGAAATTTGAGATTCCACCAGAGTGACATTTAACAAAATGACAGGATATAAACCACACAAAACTCCAATGATTGCTGGATTAACTCTGTAATTACAGCGGTACACATTTCGAATGCAAGGCTTTTTACCACATACATAAAGTCTTGAGACTTTGGTTTTGTTCCCTTCGACTCACCTGCCTCGTTGGCCACAGTAAAACAATAGTTTGGACGTGGAGTATTTTTTTAAAATCATTATTTAAAAGAAGCTCTAGGCTGCACTTGTTGCTGGATGTACCACGATGGTCTCTGAGCAAGCGCCCACACACATTCAAAGCGGAATTCACATGAGTGTTTTGTTTCACTACAGTGATTGTAAGAAATTAAGTGTGAAGTATAGTCTCGCATGTGTTTGTTTGTTCAAAATGGCAGTGACCAAAAAAAAAAAAAAAAACAGCTTTCAAAAAGCACATTAATACATTAATGGGGAGCAGCAAATGGAACCTGAAAACACTTCTATTCTGGCTCCAGATTAAAGGGCTAAGCTGATTATCTGCCTCAGTAACTAAAAACAATATAGGGACAACATGACAAGTGTGGAAGAGTCCAGGGCAGTCACTGAAAAATGTAAATTATGGGATATCTCAGGGCACCATTTCAACAAGTGATCAAAACTATATAAATTTACTTTTGGAAATGCTGGTGGAAAACACTGTCTCAGCATTCACACCTGTGCTGCACCTGCTTTGGTATCATTAGTATCATTCAAAAGCTCAAGTGTTTCCATTATTTTGGTGTAAATTGGGCTTTGAGTCACAGAGCCATAAAACAGGTCTCTGTGGGTAGCAACTGAGAAACAATTTTTGTTTCTTTTCCCTGCATTTTTTTTTGGGGGTGGGGGGTGGGTGGATGACAGCACTGCAACAAAGCACCGCAACAAAGAATAACATCTCATTAGAATGTGCACATTGTGTGTGTGTGTGTGTGTGTGTGTGTGTGTGTGTTTGTGTGAGTGTGTGTGTGAGAGAGAGAGCTGAAACCAGAGACACAGAAACATTAACATAATCCTATTTTCAGTTAAGTTCCTTGTATTAGAAACATGAAGAGAATACAATGCTCTCTCCTCGTTTGTGCTAAAGTAAGATTTGGATAAGGAGCAACACATAAAATGGAGTTTTAAAACTACTAAAACTTAGTCTCAATGCCAATGCTCCACCCACAGATTTACACAGAACACTGACGTTGTAAGCATTTATGGAAGCAGTGTATTCATTCAGTTATATATTGTTATTACAGTATATTATTATATACAAGTCGTTTAGAGCAAGAAAACATTGCAGAATCAAGAATACTTTGTAAAATCACCCATCAGAGCTCTGTATGTTGTGATTATTCCTTAATACTTTAAGGACAAGTGATGACTTACATACTCTTACATTTCTCCTGCACAGATCTCACACACACGCACACTCACACTCCCCAAGGGAGAACAAGCCACTATCTACCCTCTCTTGGGAGAGTTCATCACAGCCAGCCATGGATTGTCAAAAACAATTATCTGCCAGCAACTCTCTGCATTCTCCTCTTAATTTGAACTGATAAGCATCTCGTTGCATATTAGCATCTAGCCACAGTGGTCAGCTTGCCTTTTTTAGATAATGGACTGCCTTAGCAAGCTGCATTTGTCAGAGTGGACCACTTACCTTCTTCATGGCCGACGGGGAGATACAGAGAGAGAGAGAGAGAGAGAGAGAGAGAAACAAATACAGATAGCAATGGTGAGAGGTTAAGAAAGAAGGATGTAAATAAAAAACAAAATAAAAGATACAGAAAAGAGAGGAGTGAAGAGGTAAAGAGAGAAAGAGAGAGGCACTAATAAAAGCCCCAAAACAGGGTTAGTATTTAGCGGACCAATGACCCCCGCTCTCAAGACTCCACAATCAATAGTCATTTACTGTGGCTCCGAGACTGGGGACACGAGTTGAGCCGAGACGCATTAGTGACTGCTCCCCTCTCTCTCATCAAAACTGAGAATTGTAGTCACCACATCTTTACCCATAAATGTATCAAACAATTGGTTAATATACTGAAGTAGGCATGCAGCAGCTTTAAAAATCAATAACCAACGTCAAGATAAAAATATTCCTTTTACTTTATTCTCCATGTTTTTGCTAAGCCTTTCCACACTCGGCACAGGGAGCCAAAGGTTCAGTGATTAGTGCACTCTTGTGACTGGAAAGCCAAAAAAACAGGTGCATTTACTTCTGTTAATTGCAACATTAAGGTACAAATGAGCACATTATGAGTGGCAGGAGTCAATAAAAGACCTCCATTAAATGGGCAGCTGACTATCTCTGTAGAACCTCAAATAAAACACAGAAAACACTAATCTAAATTAACTGCAAAGGATATGACACGCCAACAGTGATATAGCTCACTGCAACACTCATTTGAATACAAAATGTACATCTCAAATTAATGTGATATACCCTGCATAATAACTACGCTAAAAATACACGTGATTCAATCATTTTCTACATGAATAAAACATGTCACAAATAATCTGCTATTTTCAAATCTGAAAGAAAAACAAGTCGTTGGTCTAATGTATTTTATTCATGTTGCAATAAAATGTCTTGGCCTGTGAAGTGAAACGGATGCCTGTAATTCAAGTGCTGTCTCTGAGCCTCTTGTGAAGATCAGACTTAAAACAATATTCAGATCCTCAAAATTCAGAGCCATTTTCAGAAATTACACCAGTTCGACCAAAGTACGACCTGGAATTCTCATCCTTCTGTACAATTCCCGCACCGACACACACTTCTGACAGGTTCTAGATTTCCATATGGTTCTGTGAAGATTGAGAATTCTCATATACTTCTGTCAAATTCTATTATTCTTATATACTTCAGTCAAGGTCCACATTTTCATGATGTTTTGTGAATATTTAGCAATTATACCTGTGATAAACTGCTATAACGTGAGATTTTTGACACTGGTGTGCTGTGCTTTTAGACATTAGACATGTTTTTAGACCAGTGTACCCATGTGTCAACAGCTCACATTATTGCATGAACCTAAATTGTATTATAATAATAATGGCGGCACAGTTGTTAGATTTTGAGACAGAAATAATGACGTGTTATCAACATTTTTCAATGATTTCTGACTCTTGAGCTGGTTTCATTCAAGATTCTCGACCCTTGGTGCCGTCCACCAAACGGATCCATTTTTACACGATATTTGATGGGAACCAAGGCAGCTGCTGTCTTTTTAAAGAAGGACAGCACCAGAAAAACGACCCGTTTGTTTGTTTTCTGAGGCTGTGGTCAGCGCTACTCAGGTCATGTTTTCTTCTAGTTTTTCTACTCTGTTCTCACTGTTCACATGTTCAACAGAACTGCTCTCCAAAATACTCCCACAGAGCTTAAACAAACAGGTCATGTTTCTGTTTTTATTTCCTTGGTATTTTCCTTTTTGTTTTGTTTTAATCATAATGTAGACGCTAGACCACTTTGCCATAACCTTTTAGTGCTTTTTCCTGATCTTCTTTGCTTTAACACATCTACTGACATCTTCACAGTTCATGCTCACTTACTATTCCTTGGTTCCAGCTGGAGGTTAACCTTTTAGGTTCTGGAACCTCTTTATGTTGGTGCAAATGCGCTGAACAGTTCAAACTTAAAAAACTGGAACCAAAGCAGTTCCACACTGTTGGAAAAGGGCTATATCTCACACACACACACACACACACACACACACACACACACACACACACACACACAAGAACACACAAAAACAATTAACAATTAATAAAGTCATGTTCCCAGAGTCCCAAGACACGGCACCAATGATTTTCACTGAACTTTATTGTGTATGTAAGTGCTGTAAGTGCATTGCTAGGTGAGGTGTGTATTGAGTAATACTTGAAGAACTTCAGAGTGCCATTATAGTGCAATATTGACACTTCTAGAACATCTCTCAGCCAATCACATTGCGGGGTCATAAATAACCGTCATACAGCTCTTCCAGGGGGATAACAGTTAGTTTTAGACTCCGTCCCTCTCCTCAAACTGAAACATGCAACTGTGATGGAGAGACCCAGAGGAAGGCTTGCTTATTATGACACCGTGATGAGAAAGAGACAAACATACCAGATAGACGTGATGTTTGTGCAGGTACTACAAAGGCGCATTGCACTTCTGGTCACATCATTGTAAAAATGGGCAGAGGAAATGACAGGGCACACTTTGGGGAGCTGCATTTTCTAGCCGGCTGTATTCTGGAGATGCTGAGATGAAAGGACTGGGAGCGTTGCCTCAGCCTCTCTGGCTCTCTGCTGCATCAGACCCCTGCGAGTGCAGCCACTTTAACACCAGCAAGAACAAAGTCTACATTTATCCAGCACTTTACACCAGAGGGAGAGACAGTCGGGGAGAGGGAGAGGAGGAGGCTGGGAAGGTGTAGGGGTTTGGGAAGAAGTTGGAGGGTCTTGATGTCTTGAATTCTCCGAAAATAAGCAGCACTCTAAGAAGAGAGACGGAACGTCTAAGTCCCTTTGAACACCTGTTTTGTGAGGGAAGAACCCCGGTTGAAATATACCTGACAGATAGGCTACAGTAGATTGGCAATAAGAGATATCAGTAGCAGGCAGCGTGGGCTGCATAGTGGATGCAACCAGGCATGAGAAATGGCTCTTCAGTAAAAGGAGAAAAAAAAACGAAGAGCAGAGGAAAAACTGGCACAAACAACAGTTTGCAGGCACACTCTCTCACACTAACACACACACACACACACATTTATGGGTGCATGTTGCAAAAGCCTTTTGCACATCTCTGTCCTGTGGGGCTGTTGCTTTCCCTGCGTGTAAGCAAAACTGACATCCTTTATGAAAGATTTATAAGGCTAAGATGCAAACGATGGAGCAGGAGCTTCTCCAGGGAAAGCAAGCCTCCATCTGTGAGCACACTCGCCTCTTCACAGGTAGCTTAAACCAGACACTACGTCTTACCTGGGCAGCCTGCTAGCCATGCGGCAGCAAGTAAGGCCAATTTTAGCCTTCCCTCAATCTATCAGAGGACATTTAGTCTTGTTTGCTTCAGTTAGAGAAAGGGAAAGACTAGAGATATTATCAGGAGGGGAGACTAATATAAACACAGTTGTACGAAAGTTTACTCCTGGTCACGTGACATGTTTAATTTGAGTTTCTAGGGTAAAACAAATGTGTTTTCCCTTTTTTTTTTAATGTGCCGGGTTTAACATAACTCGGGGAAATAAACTGCAACAGTGGGTGGCTCGGTGGCGCAACAGCTAATGCTTCTGCTGCACATCTCCACACTTCTGGGGTTGTGTGGGTTCAAACCCCACCTCAGGTCACCGTCTGTAAGGGGTCTGATGAGTTCTCTACACCGTGAGGGAGCAGCAGAGTAGTGCTAACTGTGTCTGTCCGTCTGTGCTCCTAGCATCTCTCTCTCTCTCAACTTTCAATTGAGTTTCTGCTTTAAAAAAATGAGAAATGAAAAAATGGCCATGATTAATATAGTTTTCAAAAAGAGCTATAATCTGTAAGTTACTTGGCTTGTTTTAATCACTATAAAGACTCTCAAAGAGAGAAATTAAGCTCATGAACCACACTGGATCTCAGTGAACCTTAGACCACTTTTATATCCTCAAATAAATGATTTTTCAGCTAGATACAGGGGGTCCTCGACTTACGACGTTGATCCGTTCCTACGTCGTGTCGTAAACCGATTTTCGGTGTAAGTCGGAACATACGTACATACTGTACGTAAATAACATACTGTAAGCCCTTATCCTATCCTAACACCTATCCTCCTCGGTTCCGAGCCGCGTAACCGTGTATTCTTCCGCCGCGCACACCACACGCGAAGTTCACGTTACGATGTTTACGACGCAAAACAACTTAAGTCAAAACAAGGCTTTATACAATAAATGGGAGATGTGTCGTAACCACAAAACATTGTAACTGGGGACTGACATAAGCCGTATTTGAATTCTCTTTATATAAAAAATACTGTGTTTATTTACACTGCCATCTCCCAAATGAACATTACGTGGAGTCAATTCCAAAAGAGATGATTCATTTCAATGAAGTGTTGCAATAAATGTAAGGATATTTAAAGAATTATATCTTATATTTATATATTATTTTCAGATTAATGAAATAAGTGTGAACTATAATGTGCTTTCTTTGCAAAGGATGTGTGCATGTTTTCACAAATGAATACAAGATATAATCCAACAAGTGGAACCCACACTTTACACACATGTAGTCACTATCCAACTATAAATAATTTTTCATAATTTTTGTGGATGGGCGGCACAGTGGTGCAGCAGGTAGGTGTCGCAGTCACACAGCTCCAGGGGCCTGGAGGTTGTGGGTTCGTTTCCTGCTCCGGGTGACTGTCTGTGAGGAGTGTGGTGTGTTCTCCCTGTGTCTGCATGGGTTTCCTCCGGGTGACTGTCTGTGAGGAGTGTGGTGTGTTCTCCCTGTGTCTGTGTGGGTTTCCTCCGGGTGACCGTCTGTGAGGAGTGTGGTGTGTTCTCTCTGTGTCTGTGTGGGTTCCCTCTGGGTGCTCCGGTTTCCTCCCACAGTCCAAAAATACACGTTGGTAGGTGGATTGGCAACTCAAAAGTGTCCATAGGTGTGAATGTGTGTGTGTGTGTGTGTGTGGCCCTGTGAAGGACTGGCGCCCCCTCCAGGGTGTATTCCCGCCTTGCGCCCAATGATTCCAGGTAGGCTATGGACCCACCGCAACCCTGAACTGGATAAGTGTTACAGATAATGAATGAATGAATTTTTGTGGATATTTAGTTATTACATCATTTGAATTATCTGGAGAAAAAATCATTAATCATTAATAATGACTTCTATTGAAAGCTAGGAAGGTTTTTTTTTTTTTGCTTCTTCTGTAAAGTTAGCATGATTTTCATTGGACAGCAACGATATGCTAATGGACCAGGTAAACATGGCATTTGTATTACCCTGACTTTCCATTAAGAATGGATATGTAGACACCTTTATTGCTTGGAGATATGCATCAGTATTTGTATAAAAACAATTTCTCCTTTTGAACTACACTGAGGCTATAGTAAGTAATACCTAAAGGGAGAATTAACCTAAAATGTTACATTACCACTGATACCATAGGGTTATTTTGACCTAATCCCAACTCCCATATTACAGTCATCTCAAAGAGCAATGAAAATACTATCTGGGATTTATAAAAACAAAAAAGGGAAATATATGTCCAGAGGCCATATGAAAATTAATTGGTAAAACGGTCTTTGATGTCTCTGAGTTTTAAAAGAATAATTCATGTCGTGCACGCCAGCTAACCTTATGGGAATAAACACTGTCATCTGAATGTAGTTGGTGAATATGCATAAATTATGTTCCAAAATATGTTACCAATAAAAGGTCATAATCCACAGCTGTCATCAGAGGTTCTGTTAGGATCATTGAGATGGTTAGCGCAGTGATTTTGTTTCCCTGCTGTAACAGATACAGGAAGCAATGCAAATGTGTGGTGGGCAGAAAATACAGATACAAATATAGACACAATATTTACAGGTCACATGATCCAATGAAACAGGAAAACAGTGGTATATTTCAAAGAATAATGCTGGCGCTAAGGTTCATGGGTAATTATTAAATAAATTAGTAAATATGAGTGTTTTTAAAAGTGTATATGGCAAGTTAGTGTGACATGAATGTCCCATCACCTTGGGGGATATATATGTGTGTAAGAGAGAGAGAGAGAGGGTGCACTAAAGTGGGAGAGGGGCACTGTGTGGCATTATATAGGAGTGTTTGCGTGTTTGTGTTTTTATTGGCTGGCTCTGCCTGGGCCTCCGCAACAGAACACCATAAATTTACAAAGCCAATTTCCCAATGCCCACTCCTCTCTCCTCTCCCACTCACTTCTTACTCACATAAATGAATAGCTGTTTCTAATAAATGAATAAGTGAGTTTGGGCCCTGGAGAGCCTCTTTCAGCATCCCCTGCCTAAGAGGACAGTGGGAGAATAAAGAAGGCTTTGTGGGGTAAATCAGAAACACACACACCCACGCACTTATCCACCAGCATCCCCTCCCTCTGGCCCAGGGCACCCTCTCATCACCTACTCCCATCAAACCCTCACAACAATCCTGTCCCCAAGTTCAAAGAGGGTCTGCACTTGCCTCTTTCATGAATTTTTCAATCCAGCCTTCCCCACCAAAAAAAAAAAAAAACACTCCAAATACTCCAAACAACAACAGCAACACACAACATGTCAAGCGCTCCAGACTGAGGACTCTACAGAAAGACAACAGAGCAGCTCCTCTCCCACGGCTTCACATTAGCACTGACCGCAGGCTGTGGGCTGTGCAAAAGCAAGAGAGAGAGGGAGAAACAGAGAGCGGGAGAGCGTGGGTCTACCCTGTTCTCTTTCTGACCTCATTCCCTGTGTAACGATACAGACCTGCTCACAGAGACACATTACACTGGATTTAACAGTCAACTGCTTAAATCAAAGGTATATTAAGATGCACACATCCAAATGTACAGAATACTACTTTGCACTTCACCATATATTAATTCAAATTCAGTGCTGGGCGATATGACTGCAAAACAATATCATTATTAACTGAACATTCTGCCTCAATCATGATTAAATACCAGTCATTTTGTTTTTCATATTTGCAGTCATAGTTCCCTCACAAGGCTTGCTCAAGTGTTAAAGCTGGGAGATATATATATATATATATATATATATATAGTGTGGTGTGTTCTCTCTGTGTCTGCGTGGGTTTCCTCCGGGTGACTGTGTGAGGAGTGTGGTGTGTTCTCCCCGTGTCTGCGTGGGTTTCCTCCAGGTGACTGTCTGTGAGGAGTGTGGTGTGTTCTCCCTGTGTCTGCGTGGGTTTCCTCCGGGTGCTCCGGTTTCCTCCCACAGTCCAAAAACACACGTTGGTAGGTGGATTGGCGACTCAAAAGTGTCCATAGGTGTGAGTGTGTGTGTGTTGGCCTGTGAAGGACTGGCGCCCCCTCCAGGGTGTATTTCCGCCTTGAGCCCAATGATTCCAGGTAGGCTCTGGACCCACCGCGACCCTGAACTGGATAACCACTTACAGATAATGAATGGATGGATGGAAGGTGTCTGTCTCCTTTTTTTGAGCCATGCACTGTTCATATTAAGTGATGTATTTCAAGTGTTCAAATGTTGTAACAGATGGTGGTATTAACTTTGGTCGCCAAAAAGTGTTTTTTCCCCTCAGTGTTTACATTTGACTTTATGTTCAGAGTCCTCTTCCCTAAAGTCAACACAAGTCCAAACCACAGACGCAGCATTTTTCTTTGATACAAACTGCTTGAGTTGCTCAGTTGTCCTCTGTGTTTAGGTTCTCCTCCATGTTGCTTCCATGTGGTGGATTGGATGGGACAGAATTACATGAAAGGACAGCAGTAGACCACACGATGTGGACATATTAACAGTATTTTTAAAAATATTTAGAAATTCTGAATATAGATTTTGATTAATATTTGATTAATAGCCTACCCCTACCACAAAGCAATGCGTTTTATATTCTATTCAATGCATTTATATAGTTCTAGTTAATGTAAAGCAGAATAAAAAACTTTTAATGGTAAAAATGACTGACTGCTGCTTTAAACCACAAGCCCGTTTTAACCATTTACTAACCATGGTCTACCAAACATGATTTTACTGCCAGAAACGAATATCTAAAAATCAGCCCACTGATATATATCCATCAGACGGATATAGTGGAGTCCCTGATCTCTTAGTGAGGTTTGTTTAGAGTGCTGGGTACATATTTGTGAACTGAACACGTTTCTGCAGAAGACTGACTGAAATAACAGAAGCACTCTCCCAGAACTGTGTCTCTGAGGTGCTTATTGTAAAGGTCAGCGATCGGAAGTAGTCATTTCAAGTCAACGCAGTTGTAATCTCCAAGAATTATCCTGAAGACAGATAAAAGCAAGGAACCAAAGGGCGACGAATTACCATCATCATCTTGAAGACTTTAATGGAATGTTCTCCCCAGTAGGGACAAACCGGTTGTCATTTAAAATCCATTACAGGAGAGAGAGGTGGGGAGGTGGCTGAAATTACGCCATCATTAATTGCTCCATTTGGTTATTACGCTTACCACCTTTGACCTCCACTGGAAAGTCTGCTCTGTGTGTACATTGGGCCAGAGCTAAATGATACCAAGTCGATTTTAATCCTGGTCATTATCCTCCTCTTCCTCAGTGCAGTCTTCATCATGTCACAGCAGTCTGTGGCAGAGTGGAGTCTGGAGAAGGAGACAGGTCAGAGAGGAATCTAATAGAAGGCAGGGTGAGTAATGGACGTAATAATGACACTTCACCTCCTCTATCTCTCTCCCTCTCTGCTTCTTTCTTTAGATCCTATTCTACCCATTTGACATATGTTGCTGACTCAACTATACTCACCTGCAGCCCCTTACTCTTCTGTACACCTCTCTTTGTTCCACTCACTCATTCACACACACACACACACCCCAAAATATCAAATTAAGGTGTCGCCATGCATCACAGAGCCCTTTGAGAGCCAGACTCCCACACACACACACACATACACATACAATGCCACACTTCATCAGAGGAGCACAGCTCTGTGAAGGGCAGCCAAGGGGTCTGAGGAGCAGAGAGAGCAAGAAAGAGAGAGAGAGAGAGAGAGAGAGAGACAGAAAAAGCAAGAGCGTGAGAGAGAGAAAGAGAGTGAGAGAGTGTGGTGGTGGCACAGACTGAAATGCAGACAGGCACTGTGTTGTGTGGGAGGTGAAGAATCCCTCAGAAACAAACAAACCCTCGTGCCAGAAACAAAGATAGCCACTTTAATTTCATACCAAGGATAAATAAGAACCAAAAACTATGTACATCAATGGGACACCATCTCCGAGCTCAAAAAGCTGCCATCAAGGGACAAAATTTACAACGCAGGAACACCCACAACAAACTCCAACCCCAAAAATACAGGCTTCACTTTAAGAAAACTTTGGAGTGGAATTATTGCATATCAAGAGTGACGTTTATGTGCTTCTTAAGAATAAAACAAAGAAAACAAATAAAATACATTCCAGCGTGTTTTGCACATTCACAGAAAGCACAGGATCATGACTCTCCAGTGTCTGGTAAATTAAATTAACACAAGTCTCACACTGGATACTCCAAGCCCAAGTCTCAAATCCTGTGCTAAAAGACATTAGCTACGTTTGAGCACATCCACTAAGGTTTTTGGTGATAAAGTGTTATTGTTAGTACGTCATAAATTAATTAATTCATTATCTGTAAGCGCTTATTCAGTACAGGGTCGCGGTGGGTCCAGAGCCTACCTGGAATCATTGGGCGCAAGGCAGGAATACACCCTGGAGGGGGCGCCAGTCCTTCACAGGGCAACACACACACACACATTCACACCTATTGACACTTGAGTTGCCAATCCACCTGTGGCAGGAAACCGGAGCACCCGGAGGAAACCCACGCGGACACAGGGAGAACACATCACACTCCTCACAGACAGTCAGCTGAAGGAAACCCACGCAGACACAGGGAGAACACACCACACTCCTCACAGACAGTCACCCGGAGGAAACCCACGCAGACACAGGGAGAACACACCACACTCCTCACAGACAGTCACCCGGAGGAAACCCACGCGGACACAGGGAGAACACACCACACTCCTCACAGACTGTCAGCTGAAGGAAACCCACGCAGACACAGGGAGAACACACCACACTCCTCACAGACAGTCACCCGGAGTGGGAATCGAACCCACAACCTCCAGGCCCCTGAAGCTGTGTGACTGCGACACTTACCTGCTGCGCCACCGTGCCGCCCCACGTCATAAATTAACATCCACAAAGGCATTTTTATTTCAAGCTGAGCCCACCTCTGACTCCGACTAAAACCAAGCCAAACGGGCCCCTTCAAATGACACAATTAATTGTCCCTGTCCTCCTCTTCTGCTTAAGTTTATTTCAATTGATTTATTGAGGGTGTTAAAATATCTGTCTGTCTTTAACCCAATAAGACAAAGTCAGAATGAAAATTAAAAGTGACTCTTTAAATTTAAAAGGCTCTTTTACTTGGAGCAAGCTCCCTCCTTGCCATGAGCCTCAATCCCACTTCAATATCCTCAGCAAAAACATCCTTATAGTAAAAACTTCATTTCTTCACATCCTTATCTCTAATGAGTCCTCTTCTCCGGCGTGATGGTCATTTCCTCTTCTTTTAAATCACACTTAAATTCCTCCATCCGTTTGGTCTCAGAACCAGACCCAATCCCTTCTGGCAGCGCTGGGCCATGTGAATAGAACAGGCACTGAGATAACTGTTTGAGGCAAAATCCAAATCCATGGCTGTGTTTTTGTACCACTCTCTTGGAGCATTACGCCCGAGTCTGGCTGAATAGGGGTTCGTATTGGTAAATTCCGTTATATTGACTAATCCAGCACTGCTAAGTGCAGATTTGGGTTTGGGCCGATGCAGTTTCACCAAAGATGCGATCTCTGAGTGGCTGAGACAGAAAAATATTGCAGCTAAACAATTAAACATTCATCTGAACCAATATTGATACTGTTTTATATTAAATGTCCATGAAGTGAAAAGCATTTTCTTGACACAGGAATCAGTTCTGCTGTAGATCTTTGGGTTTTTAAGCTGTTTTAATACAGAATGAGAGCTCATCAGGTCCCTGGTGATTACCAAACTAGTGTCATCACCAGACTAAAATTAGCAGCAGCACCCCCAGGGAATAAGCCCCAGACAATCGTTAGTTCAACATTATCTGCTTCACTTCACCAGAATAGCAACAATCAACACGTACAAGTATCAATTCTGATAAGTGCTTCAGGTGTCTTCACACATCCTGTAAAGCTAAAGGGAAAGTAACTTGTGAACACTACACAGCCAAAACTTTGTGAGCACCTGCTCATTTCACATTTCCGGTTTCCTCCGGGTGACTGTCTGTGAGGAGTGTGGTGTGTTCTCCCTGTGTCTGCGTGGGTTTCCTCCGTGTGCTCCGGTTTCCTCCCACAGTCCAAAAACACACGTTGGTAGGTGGATTGGCGACTCAAAAGTGTCCGTAGGTGTGAGTGAATGTGTGAGTGTGTGTGTTGCCTGTGAAGGACTGGCACCTCCTCCAGGGTGTATTCCCGCCTTGCGCCCAATGATTCCAGGTAGGCTCTGGACCCACCGCGACCCTGAATTGGATAAGCGCTTACAGATAATGAATGAATGAAAAAAAAAAGAATGTGGCCCTAAAATAATAATGATATTGCAGGGTAAAAATAATTTTATTCCTTTCAAGAACACACAACAAAAGCTATATTAATGATATATTCTTACATAATACCATAGTTTATTGTACATCTGACATAACCAAGCCACCTCCACACTCCACATCCTTGAGCAACTTTCCACTGCACTTGTCACTGTGTCTAAATGACTCAAAGCTGTCATATTACGGATAACTGTATGGTGTCATTACGATATTGATTTTTCAAATCGTTTTTAAAAATCATGACGATATTATCTTTCACTATATGATACGGCACAGCCCTGGTGGATATCGCCCATCCGCAGTGTTGACAAACTTTAAAACACATATTGAATTTAAGACAAATTTATTGGAAACTGTTCACAAATGTTATACATGACCTTTTACAAGAACATGACTTACACACCTAAAAAAAAACATTATCCTAAGTCCATAATCAACATTCTGACATTTCTCAGCCATGATCCACCAGTTGAGGCCCTATTATGTCCTTTTAGAGAATGTTTGCTGAGGCTTAGGCCAATAAACCTGATAATTGTCTTTGTTGTGACTGGAATGCTGGGCCAGATGGTTGTGCAGAGTCCTAAATGCCTTCGCTGAATGAGTAACGCATGGCTGGGTGCCAGGTTCTCCAGAGGGAACAAGGTGGATTGAAGGCCTCCTGTTTTTCCAGCATGCTGTAAGGAGGCCTTTGTGCGTGCATTCCAGCTCTGGAGTGACAGGGGAATTCGGAACGTTCACTAAGGGCTCGGTGAGAGGGGCGCGCGGCGCTGGCATTCTGCTCATTCACTCTCTGACATGAGCCACCTGATGAGACGTGATGGGTCTGCTCTGGTGAAAGGGAGTGAGCAATGCTACATCTCAAACTCAATTAAAGAGCAATGATTGCAGTTCTCTCTTAACGGCACTGCTTTGTTCTAGCCTTGGACACAGTAATTGAGATTCCAGACACAGCGGTGTTTAAGCGTCTCAGAGGAACAAGGGTGACGGAATCACACTGGGCACATAACCACATTTCAACAATGATAATTGCTCTGGATCTGTTTGTCACGTTGAAAACTGGAGTAACTGGACTATTAACTGATTCCCAATGTGAAATCACCATGACAAATAATGAACATGTTCTGTTTTAGCTCGTTCTGTGGTTTTGACATTCTGCTAAACAGCAAACCCAAGATAATCACAACACAACTCTTGATATCATACAATCTACAAGGTGCTTTTTTGTTTGCTTAGCAAAATATCTTTAATAATGATGTTGTGTAATAAATACATCAGCCCAGGTTGTATTTAGAGAGTGAGGACACATCAACCATGCACATGTTCAGAGCATGTGGCTATAACAATGAACATGAAACAACAAAATATTCACTAAATCCACATCTCTGTAAAATCGTCGTGTTAACATTTAAAAGAACACTATGTAATATTTTATTGAGCTGTAATAGGGAGAACCAAGCATCCGCCATTGATAATCTAGGCTCAGCACTGCGGAAACTGCACTATGTAAATATCTGGAGGAGGGTAGGATAATTCCATTCATTCAATTCCCCAGCCCATTCATTTCAGTACAGTCCAGGGTGAATATACACACACACACACACACCAACGTACATGTCATTTTATACTTGTCTTAGTAGTAGTCAATTAAGAATGCTCAATTCACAGCGCATTATGAACTAATGAAATTACACTGTAAAATGCCTTCCCTGAATTTCATTCATTCGGAGGAAACCCACGCAGACACAGAGAGAACACACCACACTCCTCACAGACAGTCACCTGGAGCTGGAATCGAACCCACAACCTCCAGGTCCTTGGAGCTATGTGACTGCGGCACCTACCTGCTGCCTTCCCTGAATTTGCCTTATGAAAATAATAAATATAAAAGACTATCACTAACCATTATAGCACAGTACTGACAAGCACTAGGCGTTAAATATCACATTCTCAGCTTTGAATACAGTAATTAAGCCTGAGCATGTATGTATTCTTAAATTGATTTTGTGAATATCAGTACATGCAGTGGGCTAATCCACAACACTCCTGTATCAACATTAATAATGCATGCTTAATAAAACCATTGATTTCTATCAAATACTACCAGGTTAGTCACAGACAAACAGGTCTTCCGAATACAGAGAACTGAACACTATTTTCTGATAGATTTCAAGTGCATGATCATGACAGCAGTCCCCGAGATGTACCATATGCTAATGCTTTGCTTAATACAAATTTGCTGAAGCGATATGCTAATAGGATGATTAAATATAAATATCCACACCTTAATACCATGAACACAGCAGATGTTAACTGAAATAAAATGCTAGAACTATGAGCTGATAAGGCTGTGTATGGAAAAAAAAGTGCCACATTTTTCTCTACACATGAACTGGAGCATCTAAGGTCACAGACTGGCTCCATGAGAGAACGCTGGAGTGTGTTCATGAATATTAAAGAAAATGCCACGGGTCAAAACTAAAGAATACTGTTGTTTTTCCTGCTGTTCTGCCCTTGCAATAGTAGCATATGCTTCTCCAGCCCACACATTCACTTGTACCTAGCAGTAGCTGTCTGTGTGAATGATAACACTGGATGACTGCGATGAATCCCCACCCAGGGCCATAGTGTAGCGCTGACTAACACTTATGCAAATGAACACAGCCCACCACACATCAAAGTGGACATGGCCAAATCCTTGGCAGCCTGATTGAGAGAAAAAAAAAAAATAAAGAAATAAACACCAACTCGATTCACTTTGTTCACTCGCTGCTAAACGGCCCAATTCAGCCTCCGACAAAAAAAAAAAAAAAAAAAACACTATGTGAAGAGAATGTTTGTATGTGGGTCGGGGGCATATGTGTGGGCATATGTTTGTAATTGTGTAACTGTGAGCTGGGGTGTGTGTGTGTGTGTGTGTGTGTGTGTGTGTGTGTGCGGAAGTGTGTTCTAGGGCCCCTAAGCCGCCTTGAAGCTAAAACAAGCCAAACGGAGCCAATCTCAGATCTATCAGTAGTGCAGCACCATGATGAACGGGCCTGTCACACACACTGCTACAGCCTTGACTCGCTCAGAGGAATGTCACACACCCCCTCCCCATCCCCCATCCTTACCACCACCTCTGGAAACCTTGCCACAGTCATATAAAAAAAAAAAAAAAAAAAAAAAAAAAAACAGAGGGTTAGAAAATGTTTACCCAAACATTTTGAGATGTGACTTTGTTAATCTATTTGAAGCTGATATCTTTGAAAGTCTTTTAAATTATGCGCCATGTTTTCCATGGCATTTCACACACGCCTGGTCTAATTCCACCCGAAAATGAACAGTAAACTACGATGTCTCATTAGAATAGCCATTACAAACATTTCAACTGGCACAGAATGGAACTGCTCCCCCAGGGAAATGGGTGCGTATGTATCCTGAGAACACGAATGTTAATAAGACGTGCTCGAGTAGGCATTCGCACTACGTATTATCAAACCCGTAAAATCATTAATGATCAAAACAGCAGGCATCAATAAGGAGACTACAGATGGAGGCTTAGATTTATCCTTCCCACTCAGTAAAACAGTCATTCTAAAAGAAGAAGCGACATCAAAACACTTAACCCCAGTTGTTAAGTCTCAGGGTTTGTGGGCGCTTTCCAACTGCTTACCACATAATGTCCACATAACTGCCAACTAAATATACCACACAAAACCCAAATTTAATGGTGGGAATTTATTTTTCAATTTAGCTGTCCACATGGCCACAATTTATGAGCGTGTGGAGTCTTAGTCTTATTCATAAAGGCGTATAGTTAAAGGGAAATGCTCACCGCACAAGAGCCAAGTCTGTTTTGATCAGAAAAGGAAAGGTGTTTGACTTTGATATGACTCTTTTATCGGCCTTTGGCTTCCTGTTATTCTGTGTTTGGCTAAGCACAGCACGCACAGCTGGTGCGTCTTATCGATCTCTGCCCTTTTCTCGCTCTGCCGGTCATATTAGAATCACTGTTGAAACTTTTTTCGCTGGGAACTCTTCCTGGTTTGTCTTCTGGAACTTTTACATACACCCTCTTAGCTCAGCTACTTTGAAGTGTGCTGACTGTATACACAAACACTCATTTGTGCACACACTCTTTGAAAAAATCTCCACAGTAATGCGTGAACGGATTGGGACACGCCAAAGCAGCTGCACATGAGTGTATGCAAACAACCAGAGGGATATGTACACCCCTGAAGCAATGGGGCACAATCCAGGACCCCGTGACCCGGTTCGTAAGTGGAAAAGTTCGTTTCTCGAGTGAATTTTACCCATTTAAAATAATGGAAAAGCAATTAATGTGTTCTAGCCCCCACCCCGAAAGTCACCCTTTTTGCACTGATATATGTTTAGAACACTCTCAAATTAGTAAAAAAATACATGTAGCGTTACTAAAAATAAAAGAGAAATACAGTGGAAACAGTAATAAAAAAGAAATAATAAAGTTGTAAGTGGTTACACATCGCTACCTTGAAGACATGACGACTGGCTGGAGCAGTAACACAGGCACTGGCTGTATGACGGGAGGTGGGGGGTGGGTGGAATAACGGAGAGTAGGTGGTGAATGTGGGGAGACGAAGCGCAGATACGGCTTAACTTAGCACGCATTTCGATGTCTGCTATTTACACTAATGCTAAATTGCTAAAGCTACAATGTGCTAATCTTAAAAGCTCACTCAAGTCTGGGGGCGCTGGGAGACTCCCCTATTGGGGTCAGTGGTCATTTCCAGACGCCGGCTCGGTGGAGGCTCGGGTTCGTTTCTAGAGTCATGGTTCGTTGGTGGAGGCAATATTCAAATGCCCAGTTCGTATCTTGGAAAGTTTGTGAGTATAGGCGTTCACTGTACTAATATCTCACTACTGCTCTTATGTATTGCAAACAAACCCACACAGACATCCCCCATCATCTATTCAAAAGACTTCCCAGAAAAGCAGTAGCTGTTACAGCCCCCGTTTCAGCTCCGAGAGACGATATCCACTCCTCTGATAAAACACAGCTCTCATTTGGAAACATTAAAACACATTAGTTATTATCATGCAATTAAATAAAACGTGAGCAGGAGGCTCACAAATGACATGATGTAACAAGTAGGAACATGGGCCTTCTCCTTTTATGAGGTTAAAACAGCCAGGAAGTAAGTGTGCGACATCTCCCATTAATCACAATATTCATCTTTCTCTCTCTCTGATGAAACTCTGCAGTGAATGATTGGAGGGAAAGAACAGTACTGCCAAATCATCCTCTTGAGTGCCTCCAAAAATGTCTCGTTCTGTTCTGTTCTCTCCCTCATAAACGAACAAAGGGACATGAGGCAGACACCTCCTCGTGCTAGGCAATCTGTAGGAAGGAGACAATAGAAAGGAATGAGATTCCTTGAGATTTGTGATGCACCATATTGAGCATAGGCTTGTGCATATGCGCGTAAAGCATTTCTACTTCATCCTCTAACGGCACATTTCCTTCAGAGCCCTTGGGGACCCTGTTGTTATGATAGAATTAAGCAGTCTTTACCAGGGTCCCTCCACAGAAGACAATGATAAAGAGCCACCAAGTATATTATTATGGTCAGGCTGAAGCTTCGCCATTATTTTATATTTAAAGTCATAGACTTGATTCAGATGTATATCAGAGTCTTACAGAGCAGCATTATGCTTTATCCAACACTCTATTCTACACACAGCTCCAGGAGTTGTCACTGGCCAGTGACCCACATGGACATCATGTTTCCTAGGGAAAAACACGGTCCAGCTCATGTCTACGCTCTGTCAGGGGGCAAACACACACAAACACACTCTCTCTCTCTCACACACACACGACACTTACACAGATTCTCGGTTGTTTAGTAACATGTCACAGCACCAAAAGAGACAGACAGACAGAAAGAGAGAGAGAATGTGAGCGAGAAAGAGACAGAGAGAATGAGAGAGAGATATAATGTGGCTGTTTGTTATTCACAGTGCTCGCTCCATCAGTTGTCACTGAGGCAGAGACCCCAAGTGCCATCACTGTCTCTGTGACGAAGGTTGCCTTCAGCGACAAAGGGACGGTTCTGGCATGCGGGCCACAACATCAGAGCCTCTGCCTGTCTCCTGAGGTCAAAGGGCATGGATACTGATGTCAGAACGGAAATCGCAACACTGACTCAGACAGCTAAAAATCCACGACTCTCACAAGGGTCTGGAGCGCACGGCTTCCTCTGGTGGCTCTCTCTCAAATTAGGATTCCGCACTGCAGTCTTCCGTGAACATCCAGTCAGGCAAGAACCTGCAGCATGTACAGAACACCACAAATCATCCATGGTATCGGAAACCTTCAGTTAATGAACACTGTATCGATTCCCGCTGCCTGAGAAAATTCATCTGGTGGCTTCATGAGGGCAAAGAGCAGAGCTATCAGTGAACAGACAAATGTTGTTTCCAAATATAAAACCATTACTGTAATATGTGTACAGTGTACATAATACGCTTTTCATTTTATTTTTTCCTCCTTTGCTTTTAATTGGCTTCGCTTTTTTGTGAAAATGCAACTTGAGCTGCATTTTAATGCATGTGCTACGTAATGTAAACGTATTATAGGGCTGTCGAACTGCTGTCGATTTGTCACAGCTCTATAAGTGAAAAATATTTATCAGAATTTAATTATTTCCTTAAAAAAGAGAAAGAGAGAGAAAAAATAAAAAAACAGACAGAAAGAGAGAGAGAAAGATAGACAAAGAAACAGATAGATACAAAAACAGAAAGAGACAGAGAGAGATAAAGACAAAAAAGAGAGAAAGAGAGAGAGAGAGAGAGACAGATAATAACAAAAAGAGAAAGACAAAAACACAGAGAGAGAGAGAGAGAGAGAGATAAATACAAAAACAGAGAGAGAGAGACAGAAAAAGACAAAGAGAGGAAGAAAGAGAGAAAGAAAAAGAAACAGAGAGACAGACAGATAATAACAAAAACAGAGAGAGAGAGAGAGACATAACAAAAAGAGGGAGAAAGAGAAAGAAAGGCAAAAACAGAGAGAGAGAGGAAGAGAGGTAAAAAGACTCCGAATTGGATGTGAAGCTTCACAAGAAAAGGGCCAGGGGAGAAAATAAAGCCAGAGGGCAAAGACTTGGGAAGCACCAGCAGACCTGCTGATCCATGTGCCCTAAAGCGTGATGACGCCTCTCTCTATATCATTATTCCTTCCGACCGAATCTTCTTCGCCACTTGTCAAAATGTGCTTCATGTGTCAGTGCGTTCGCGTCTCTGTGTACGCGGAATGAATTTACGTCTGTGTGTATGTGTGTGTGTGTGTGTGTGTGTGTGTGTGTGAGAGAGAGAGAGAGTTTAGGTGTGGATGTTAGTCTTGCAGCTTCAAAGCAGTCAGGTAAAGCTTCAGTATTGTAGCTACCCAGTTCGCACCAGGAGGAAAATCTAGGTATTTTCCTGCAGTGATGTGCGGAGAGAGAGAGCTTGCGAGCACAGTGGGGAGAGGCTTTCTCCTAGAACCTAAACGCAGCCTTCACAGGCACCGTGACAGAGGCTTAGCCATGTAGCTCTTTAGGGGCTCTCCGAGTATGCGTTCGTGCGCGTGTGTGTGTGAGACTTTGTTCCATAGGGGGCTGCAGGAAGCTAGACTATTCCTCCCCAGCCTGACTGTGACAGTGAAATATGCCAAATGAAATAAAAACAAACATTTAAACATGTTGAGCACATTTGGTGCATTATTATCCTATTTCCCATAAAGTAAGATTAACCGCCGGCTTGATTTGTGGACTGTGTGGAGACTGTAGTGTAGGGATGTGGGGATCTTTATTTGACATGCCTCTTTACTCTACAGTCTTTACAGTCTTATTAAATGTCCATCAGTCCAAAGACTGCAACACAAACACCAAACATGTAACCTTTTATTGTGCACCTCAGTAGAAGGCTTGAAAACCTCAAAAAAAATAAATAAATAAATAATAACCGGAATCTCCTTTAAACTACTTAACCACAAGACCCCCGCATTCCGTTTCATCCATCAAGCAGGAGCTAAAATTACTGAAAAAAAAAAAAAAAAAACCTTGTGCAGCCCAGCATCCCAAGGCTCTTCTAGTGGCTTTGAAATCTGCTACTATTTATTCAGTCTGATGCTTCTTTGATCAGAAGTCAGAGCTCATGGATGTGAGGAACAAAAAGGTGCAACAACTTAGACAATAAGTGATGAATATAATTGTTAGCCTATTAAAATATCATTATTAAAATTACAGCTGGTCATTTCCAGAGGCCTATTATTGTGGCCCAGCAAACGCTCACAAGTGCTGTTCCTTACAGACACTACTTACAGAGTTAATAAGTACACTCCTGTTTGACAAACAGCCTTTAGAGATGGTTTCTTAAGCCCATTCATCATATGCTCCGTGGTCAGCAAGAAAACTGAAACCCGTTCAATGACACAATCAATCACTCCAGGTCAAATATCGACACAAATGGTTGTTTTTGAAACAAGATAGTGTTGCTTGCCTTGCTCCATACGTCCAGCATTCGTGCGAATGTGAAGTGGTTAAAGGAGCCCTCAGCATGAACACACTACTACCACACACACACACACCTACTACTACTACACACACACACTACTACACACTCCTACAGCTCCCAGAGTATTACGCCACACACAGACATCACAACAACGTTCTAGATCTGATCCCATGACCAGATACAGGTAAACGCATCACAGTCATAGCCCAGTGGGCTGAAAAAGGTTTGGTTCTGGGGTATTTCGCTCCATATTTTGATAGAGGATACACACACATTGTGCAGTGCGAAATAGGACTGACTGTGCAACACGGGACATTCAAATGTTTATCATCTCCCCAAGCACGCCATTTAACTTCATTTATATTCAAGCTGCACTGCACACCTCAGCGCTATCTATTGTTGACCACATTCATGATTTATAAATAAATAAACGCATACATATAAATAAATAAGAGCAGACCAGAATCCTTTTGCAAATTCCATCTTTTCATTTGGAAGTGCTGCATAAGGCGATAATATAGTTTGTACCAAAGTGCAGAATTGGGTCTCAAGCTGCCGGGCCTGAGGTACCACTTGAATGGTCCCTTCCGAGAAACAATTTTCACCACTATATTCTTCAAATAGCTAAGCAGTTAAATGACAGATTTCTGTTGCATTATAAACTATTGGAGTTTCTGGCCACAACAGTTCACTGGGCATACAATCACCCACTGCAATTCATAGAAAATTCACCAATTCTCAAAGACATGAAAATGCTGCAGGCCACAGAGCCAGGGCATTCACACAAAATGGCAGTGATAAATATGCATTAGCGTTCAGGGCCCATCACAACCCAATTCTAAAAATTGCTGGTACCTTTGGGTCAAAAGTGCACGCAGCTCATGGATTTTCAACCACTTCCTCCCTCAACTCTCTCTCATGCTTTAGAAATGTAAACGTGTATATATGAACCATGACCCTGAACTGGAGCGGTTACAGACAATGGATGAATGAATGAATGAATGTAGTTGTGTTGGTGTTGTTTTCAAAATGTGGGAGTCAACACGCTAAAAGAGAAGAATGAAAGCGTGGCTTTATCGATTTGGTCTTCAGTGCCTCGCACAGCAAAGCATCCTCCATACCCAGATACGTCTGTCTGGTCGAGTTGATATTAAAATATATGACCCTTTCTTTCACAGCCAATAAAGATAACTAAATTAAAGCTGTAAGTCACGAAGCAGATGGAGACGATATATGAACGAATTCCCAAAGACTTGACATTTCTCATAGACAGAGAACAAACAACTGTCTATTTTGAGAAATGTAGCCACTGGTCTGGTTTGGAGGAGCGAATCAATAATGAGACGTCTAACGGCACGTCTCTCCGTTTAAATCTTTCATTTTCCCGGGAGATGTGCATTTTTAGACACTCCAAATGTTCTAAATCTGTCTGTCCCCTCACAATAGGCCACAATGAGATATGAGCTGATATGGAGTGCCTATCAGCAGAGTGATCGGACTAGACACACATATCTCTGAACGCAGACCCGTTCAATCAAACAGTTAAAGCGCATCGCCATGGGATAAAGTTTCTTAACGATGAAGACAAGCCACTGAGGAAGACACTAAAACTAATCCACTCCTCTATACAAATCTCTCTCTCTCTCTCTCTCTCTCTCTCTCTCTCGCCCCTTCTAATGAGGCATGCGATTGGCAGCTGGATTACTAGGCTCTTTTGTAATCCTTTAATTTCTCCATTTAAGATAATCACCCATTGAATGGAGAGATGCCTCATCTTCCTGTGGCTACTGTCAATCAGTGCACAGTGCCACAAACTCTGGAGGTGAGCCAAGTCCCCCAACCTATATCAGGAATGAGTTTGTGTGCTTGGGAGTCTAAGCGAACAAGCAGAGTAAACATATGTCTAGAAGCCACAACTCTCATGTTGGCCCATTTCTCTTCTGCTAAAGTCTTCTGAAGACACAGCCTGTGGATATGAAGCCGAGTAAATCACAGTGTGGTATGAGAAGACAGAGAGAGAGAGAGAGAGAGAGAGAGAGAGAGGGAGGTAGATAGTGAGAAGGAACAGTGTACAGAGAGGTTTAAAGGAAGCTTACATGTTACAAACAAAACAGCTCACCTCTCTTTCATTCTTGTGTAGCATTCACCCCAATCATTGAGAAAGCAAACCGAACGTGAAGACGGTTGAATCGCTGGCTCATCCCCGGTGGCTATTTAGGATGGATCTGTTTTTTTTTAAACAGAGCCACAGAGTTGGAGGAGGGAGTAATTAAATTTGGGCCGCAGGGCTGAGAGAGAGGATTCTGACAGGTCCGATTGTAGGAGAAATGCACACAGGTGGGTGGAAACATCTCATCCATATGGATGGCTTACTAAAAACCAAGGGCAGAACTTCCATGTTTCACATAAATACATTTACGTTTATGCAATTTAGGTTGTGAGAATATGGGCTCCCAACAAATAGCAATTCTTAATCTGATAAAATGTCATTTTTTTGCATATAGTCAAAAACAAAAATTACAAATTGGAGCTCAGCTGTTTAATACGTTTCCAAAAATCATTTTCAGGAGCTAAAAACCCAATAAGTGACAATATAGGATGATGAAGACATTGTATATGGTCAAAAACTTACCAAAACCCGAGAGAGGTCAGTGTTATTTACTCATATAAGTAGCAGGTTTTCTCAGCTAAAGCGTACCACCTATTTAGAACATTTTCTTCAGATGCTTCTGCAAATGGAGCAGCTAACTGTACCTAATGGAGCAGCTTGACCTTGACCACAAGACCAAAGAGAGCTAAAACTCCTACCCAGCAACATGTTCGCTTTTAATATATGCTTACTCAGAGGCCAGTGCAGAGACATTCACCTCAATAGCCTGGGCTAATAGAAAACACAGACAGAGAGAGAAAGGTGAAAAGTCTGGCCTTAACAAGAAAATCCAATTTGACATGAATTCAGATACATTATAAGGCTGTGGTTTGATAAAACGTGATTATGAGCTTCTAAAGTGGTGTGGAGGCTGAGAGGAAAAACACACAGCGAGAGAGAGAGAGAGAAAATAGAGAGAGAGCGAGAGAAAATAGAGAGAAAGAGAGAGACAGAGAAAGAGAGAGACAGAGAAAGAGAGAAAGAGAAAGACAGAGAAAGAGAGAGACAGAAAAAGAGAGAAAGGGTGGGTAGTGTATGAAAAAATGCAGTCTGACCTGATGTACAGTTAGCTATTGTTAAATAGTGGGTCCAGGTGGGGCACGCACGAGACCTTGCCACGGTCCTTTGAATAGTTTATCATGAATATCAATTTCAGGTTTGGCCTTGGCTTTATCCAATAAAAATATTGTCTCCTTCACACTCATATTAAGCTTTCTCCAAGTTCAATATTTTACTTTCGGTATGACTGCAATAGAGTACTCTGTGATATTGAAAAAAGTTGCTGTTATTTAAAAATAATGAAGGTTTACATTATTTTGATAACAAGACAAGATTCTGTTCCAGGTCTGTCTTGTTAACAGCCAAAAAAACAAGCAGATTTAAATTGCAGGGAGACAAGAACATGCCGACAGAAATGTCCCCCTTACTTTATAATGGCTCACAGTACGATAAGGACACCCACAGCATGAACTTTCTGTCTTCACTGTGATGTCATGCACTGACTGGTGGAGCTGAAAAAACAACATGGCTGTTGAGGTTTTGCTAGCAGAATCCACGTGATTAAACCTGTACCTGCACCTTGAGCTACTGCTGAGTCACTGAAACCCTGCTCCACCAGACACCCCAGTGTGAAGAAACCCTGCTCCACGAGACACCCCAGTGTGAAGAAACCCTGCTCCACGAGACACCCCAGTGTGAAGAAACCCTGCTCCACGAGACACCCCAGTGTGAAGAAACCCTGCTCCACGAGACACCCCAGTGTGAAGAAACCCTGCTCCACGAGACACCCCAGTGTGAAGAAACCCTGCTCCACGAGACACCCCAGTGTGATCAAACCCTGCTCCACGAGACACCCCAGTGTGATCAAACCCTGCTCCACCAGATACCCCAGAGTGATCAATCCCTGCTCCACCAGATACCCCAGAGTGATCAAACCCTGCTCCACCAGATACCCCAGAGTGATCAAACCCTGCTCCACCAGATACCCCAGAGTGATCAAACCCTGCTCCACCAGATACCCCAGTGTGATGTGCTCCACTAGTTCCAGTGATTTGGTTAAACCTTGCTCTGCCCACTGAGAGCTGTCCTACTTAGACTACTACCACAACCCCTTAACCTCTTAGACAAGATTACAGCATTCCTCTATGATAAGACATCATACCACCCAACCCTACGCCGCACAGTTAGTTTGAACATAATTTGAGCAGTCTTTGTGGGGCTATGTTCTATAATAGTCTTGGAATATTTTAACTAAAATTGTTTTGTAAGTTCACTTAAACATTACAAGTCCTACCGTATTTGAATCGTACCCTTTCACAAAAGAGAAGTTTCATTTATGCTTCGGCAAAAGGTGAATACATTTCTGTATTTATGTTAGCCTTTCCTTTTCAGAATTAACATCGCACACATCCATACACTCTCTATATATACACTCTGCTGCTAAAAGAAATGTCAGGACACCTCTTGGGTTTGTAATCCACACTATGCCTGTCAGTCAAAGTTTTCAAATATAATTATCTGTCCAGAAGATGTAGCTGTGTTGCTGATTGAAATTCTAAGCTTGCCAGGATCTAGGAGCATCCTCAGAGTCCTGGTGAGCAAGGGTGCAGAAGTTATGATTATTTTCACAATATTCACAGCAGACTGTATAAATATTTCATAGTTGAAGTGACACTATGTTTGATTTCTTGTTTCTGAAGAAACTTGTTGTTAGATATTAGAGTTTAATGATATTGAGCTAAAAGTAACAAAGGTAGTTAAAATTATACCAAATGGGCTACTCTCAGATTGAGCTGTTTATCACTGTAGCAATGCCAAATAATGGTTGGATGGAAAAATATTGCAGCAGCTCAATATTTAGGATCGAATGCTGCATGGTATGTACAAAACAAGAAAAAAGGCAATAATACTGCCAGATATTATGACTCTGATACGTCTCCCAATACACTGACAAAACAATACGCAGCCATTCATGTGCCTTAGTAAAAGACCTGCGTTTATCAAACAGAATGTTGTGCGTTAGTTCATGAGAATGCCTTGATTTATACAACCATCCAAGCACCACTTCAGAATCATCAGGATGCTCAAAACACAAATCAGTGAATTGTTAAAGTCTCATTTGCATATTGAACTTCTACAATATCAATACTCCCAAGGTCAAGGTCATGATAGTGATTAAGAAGCAAGGTATATACACAGCAAAATTAGATATGCATGCGACCACGTGTCTGCATCCTGAGATCCATCAACGTGTTTAGCATAAACGATGCGGTATGTTACAATTAATCCAGCACAAATTAAAACATACTACTGCATAATCAGCCGGCTAATGAGCACTGGAATGTTGCTCTATTCCACTGCATTTAGACCTAGTTCTCACAAGAGTTAGAGCCTACAACAATAAGCTCGAGAAGACAAACAGCCTAACTCCTCCTACTCAAGTCACTCGAGGTGAAAAAGGCCCTTAACCCTGCTGTGTTTGTACATGCTGGGAAAACAGGGGCGCCAACAGTGTCATTCTAATGAGCATCTCTGAGAGGCCCAGTCCGTGTGAAGCTACAGTGCAGAGCTCAGCTATGGAGAGAGATGTGTTACCTGGCTAATGAGGCCTTTCTTAGGACACAGCTATAGCTACAGCGGGGTGGGGGTGGGGGGTGGAGACAATGAGAGAGATGGTGAGAAAAGAGGAAAAGCATGAGGCATAGGAAAGAGTGGGTCCTTGTAACTGACTTATTTGCCTCACAATTGTGAGCCGTTTTCTGAGCTGCAGCTGAAGATGGTGACGAAAGAGATGCTCTCTGGTGGAGCTTTTTATTTTACATTGATGCTGAAGTAATGTATATATCCAAAATAACACATATGCCTGAGCGATTACGGCTGCAAATGGCCCTAACTAACACCTTAACTACTGACCTCAATTCTCCAGTACCACTTAAGCAGGTGCTGAAAAGTTTATTGGTGAAAAGAAAAGCATCACTGATGTTCTTCCGAACATGTTCTGACAGCAGCCTTTAAAAGCCACTATCGCAGAGAGAGGAAGTGCAGCTCAAATCAATTTGTCCTAAAGTGACTGTCAGTGTGCCTCTCTCTCTCCCACTTTCTCTCTCTCCCTCTTTCTCTCGATCGAACTCCAAGGGGTCTGATCCAGCTCTTCGTCCAAGGTGATGCTTTACACCTCAATGTGCAATCAGCAGAATATCCCTTTTTTTTCACGGCTTATCTCTCCCCAGCGGGGCTCAGCACGGAAAGAGGCCCACGCATCAGTGCTCGGCCAGCTCCAATACCCATTCACCCCCCCAAGCAGTGCCAGGTTAAAGATACCATGCATTACATGCGGAACTGTCATCGTGATGATAGCAGGCGTTTATGTCAAATAGATTCAGCCTGCGGGTGTTTTAAATGAAATGGAGAAGCCAAAACAACAGCCAAAGAGCACAAACACATGATGATTAATGTGTATAAGGGTTAATCTTATACACATTAATGATGCAAGAAACTGTTTAATATTGTTTGTAAAATTATTGTTAAACCAATATATTTTTAAGGCTTTAATAACAACACAAATCAAATTAAATCAAATGGAGTGTGCCAGGTGATGCAATTAGATCGCAGGGAATTTAATATTACAACAAAAAAAACAAGTGCTACTCTAAGCTCTAACCATACCCTCCCTGATGGGCAGCAAAAAAATAACCCTAGAAGAGCCCATCATAAAGTCCAAAGCATTCATTCATTCATTATCTGTAAGCGCTTATCCAATTCAGGGTCGCGGTGGGTCCAGAGCCTACCTGGAATCATTGGGTGCAAGGCAGGGAATACACCCTGGAGTGGGCGCCAGTCCTTCACAGGGCAACACACACACTTTGGAGTCACCAATCCACCTACCATCGTGTGTTTTTGGAGCGTGGGAGGAAACTGAAGCACTCGGAGGAAACCCACGCAGACACAGGGATAACACACCACACTCCTCACAGACAGTCACCCGGAGGAAACCCACATGGACACAGGGAGAACACACCACATTCCTCACAGACAGTCACCCGGAGGAAACCCACACAGACACAGGGAGAACACACCACACTCCTCACAGACAGTCACCCGGAGGAAACCCACACAGATACAGGGAGAACACACCACACTCCTCACAGACAGTCACCCGGAGGAAACCCACACAGACACAGGGAGAACACACCACACTCCTCACAGACAGTCACCCGGAGGAAACCCACACAGACACAGGGAGAACAAGCTGCACCACCACCGTGCCGCCCTCAAGTCCAAAGCAGCATAATATAAAAGGTACTCTTTTGTACCTTATGCTTAAATGTTACATCAATCGCAAGAGAAATTTTGCTCATCCGCTTGCACGTCCAGCCAGACCCATCAATATAACAATAACGTATTGCTTTTAATGTTTTCTACACAATTTCCAACCGTTTGACCGAATATCAAGTTTTATGTCGATTCGGGACGTCACGTACGGTGGTTAAATTTCATCGCCGAACAGAAGGAACACAGCCATTTTAAAAGCCAACAGCAAAACAGCTGGACACATGAATCAACCCATGACAGTTCCTACTCCTTGAAATGGATCTGACTACTACAGAAGGATCTCTGTACACTGAGTGGCAATGGGCTGTTCAGAATGAAGTTAAGAGCCAGAAGCAAATCTCTTCAGGCGAGCTCACGAAGGACATGAATAGAGGACACCAGGGGGACATTTTTCATTTTTTCAATTTGCACAGCTTAAATAAATAATAGGCCCCTTTTCTTGCATCTGCCATATCCACATACAGCCACCTTTAAAGAGAAATACAGTACACATGCTGTATGGGCACAGTCTAGTCAATTGAAGATAGAATAATGAATCGGGTGAAAAGCCTGAATACATTACGCAAATGAGGTCCAACATCTTGACAGGACCCTGACCAGGCTGGTGGCAGTGGAGCAGTCATTTCCCATTCTGCCCACATGGCCTGACTTGGCTCAGCATCACCTCCTCAGCAGTCACTAGAGAACAACAAGGAACTCTCTCTTTCTCAGATGCTTGACTGAACTGCTTTAGAGTCAGCTCGACCACACGTCCACAATTCTAAATACGGTCAGCATGTTTGATCACAGACCAATAGTCAGTGTCCAGTATTCAGGGCTCCCCTGTAGCTCCTGAATTCCGCTACTAAGGTGTGACTACTGCTGACAAAGGTGTTCAGCTGCTGACACAGCTTGTACATTCTACATAGAGGAGCGCTGCTAATAGAGTGGGACCTTGACATAAACCAGAGGTCCAATGAGAAGCCTGAGCTGTACGGCTGTAAAGCTTCCCAGCACTTTTCTGGAGTGATTTAGCATCATCACATATGTATGGGATGACTTTAGAGCAGTGTTTGTGATCCATAACTAAACATACGTCATTAGTACATGACTTTTTTTAAATGCTCTTGTGGCTGCATGCAATCAAATCGATCAAACATCTAGTCTAAAGTCCTTCCAGCAGAGTAGAGGACACAATAACTATTAATACCTTTGGGTCCAGGAGAAACACTGGCTGGTGACCATCTGATAACTGTGTCACAGCAGGAGAAGCTAAAGTATTCTTGCGTTAACCCTCGAATGCTATTCTGGTTGATTTTAGATTCATTTCCGATACATATATCTCACCCTGCTTTTGCACTGTACACCATCAAGCCCATTATTCTCCCCTGTGACGGTTCTGGGTTATGCAGCGCTGTTATTACTACAGTCCCAGAGAAGACCCTCTTCCCCTATTACCGTTTGTCCCCATGAAAACATCACCCTTCCCCCAGATGAGCAGACATGCATTAATCAAGACCTCAGGGGCATGCTTTACAGTATACTGTAGCTTAACAAACGCCTACTTTGAAGGACACTGTATACAGATAATAAAAGTAGTTTAAACGTTTGTGGACAATCTCAAGCTCAGGAAATGTATTACAGTTTTATTTAAACTTTCAGACCCACAGCAAATAAAACACTTGAATATCTTATTATTAATTCAAACACGTACATCAATAACCCTCTCTTTGTCCATCTACAATACCTCCAAGATTTCATCAGCGCTCTCGACTAGAATCAAAAGCACGGCTGCCAAAATTCTCACAGAAGTCGAGAGTTATCCTTCAACAATATTTAAAGAAGCTTTCAAACAGATGGCCAGTCCAGTCAGCCTTATTAAAGCTGCACTACGCTGGACAAATCTCTTGGCACCGTATAATTGATTTTTTTTTTCTTCTACAGAACAGCAACAGAATCTAACAACAAAGGGAATGAAAGCTAGTCCTTAACGATTCTAGACAAAACCAGCATTTGTACATGTTTAGCCTGATCTCAAAACAGTGCCAACTTTCAGAGCAACCCCTCACACAACAACAGGTTGGATAAGTCAGACAACAGACAAATATTGTCAGCCCTAACCCCAACCACAGAAACTAGACTGGCATCGGCTGATTGCAGTAATAACAGTTATTTTCAAAGTTGGAGCACACCCTATTCAAATGACCGAGCCATCGACTGATTCCACCGTGGACGCGGACCATGTAATTAGCTGGGACAGTTTTGTATATGCCATTACAATTCCCACTTTTTCTTTGCTTTTTCATTTCTTTTTAATTCATCTCTCTTTTCAGGCATACCAGCAGAGCAAATCCACCAGATAAAGCTTATTCCAGTGTTACTGGGACAACACACCAGTGCGCACAATAGAAACACAGCACTGAAAAGAGATTGGGTGAATAAATGGAAGGCTAGAGTCTTACTGAAAAGAAGAGAGAAGAATAGAGCAACTGTATTACACGCAGGACGCCGGGGATGTGGGAGGGAGGGGATGGGAGGGGGGGGTGATTCACCGGCAAATATACACAGCAGGAGACGAACGGAAGATTTAAATTGCTCGACTATAGCCAGCTGTGCTGCTCAACTGCTCATTTACCGTGGATTATGTTTTGGGTTTTTTTTTTGTTTTGTTTTGTTTTGTTTTTTTCTTTTTACGGTGCCGTTTCCTGGATAATCGAATAAAAGAAAAATTATATGCATATTCATTGTGATCATTGCAGGAGACAGGCCTTTATTGATGCTGCACATTAGCAGCACCGCATCAAGCCTTGCATTCTTTTGCTTTCTCCGAGGAAAAAGGATTCTCTGTTAGCCTTGAAATACACATGGAATTCATGTATGCAAAGTGTAGAATCATCACCAGAGATTTCACGGACTTTGTGGGAAACAATGACTCCATTTAGGAACGACATATTTAATGTCGTATACGAGGGAGGGAGGGAGGGAGTGAGGGAGCGAGGGAGGCACTGGAATAGACAGAAAGGCAGAGAGGCACAGAGACAAAAGAAGAAAAAAAAAACATATCCAGAAACATGGACCTGTTGCATGAAGCTCCTTCGAGAGCAGCAGAGAAGACATACCCACACTCACTCACACACCTCTGAGTCATTAAAGGCACTGCAGGCTCTTACCTTTGAGAATGCTCTGACCATGCAGCATCTCCCGCGAGATGAAGACCGTATAAAAGCTCTGGGAGAATCCAGGTCTGCACGGCTCCGTGGTCGGACCTCCGAGACTCCCCTGGGGAACACAGGCATTATTGGCTGTGAAATGCTGGAGATGGGTAACAGTTGGCAAAACTGATTCGAGGGCGCAGGGGTCTTGTGAAGGGGTTTAGAAACCTGCAGAAAGTCTCACAGCGAGAGCTCTGGCCTGAGCCTGAGAACTGTTTCTAAGAAGGAAGTAATACAGTCGTGAACTGATCAATTCATGGCTAAATTTTGCAATTGTTTCTGCATTTATTTTTCCACTTTACGTCAAGCAACATTATATCTTTTCAAAAAAGCTCAAACACTGAGCATAGCATTTCACATATTGTCCATCTCCATATCCAGCGAAATTAGAGCAGATGGGGTCTCTTGGACTTGTAGCAGCTTTGGGTTTCAGACCTGCCATTTCTCAATCATCTACACCACATGAGAACCTTGGGTAGCTTCTTCATAATGCAACATGTACTTTCCCTGTGTGGCTTTAGCGCTCTAAATATCCATAATAGAGCTTACGATAATTAGATCATACGGTCATACTCCTGTATTCACTAAGCAATTTAGTCTAAATTAGGCCTAACAATATTTAATCAAACTGTTAGTCTTATGTAAAAGGACTGCCTGGACCTGCTAAAAGCTGCTGGGTATTGAGGTGTTTAAAATAAACAATGCGGCACGATCTATTTCAGCTCCACGTCGCTGGCAAACATCCGTCTTCGGGAAATATAACAGATGTTCCTTTGTTTGGGATCATTAACAGATGGCCACAAGGTGTCAAGGAATGTATCAGTGTGATGGATAAAAAGGTCTTACTTTAGAAAAGGTGAGGCCCTCTCATTTGAATCCGCGTAACCTGGACTCCCGAATTCTGGGGAGATAACAGTCCGTTTCAACAGGGGCATCTATTTTAGGACAGTGACCCAGTGCGTGTGCGTGTATAATTGCATCTGCGTCTAAACGGAGAACACTCGCTGTGGAGATTTAGCATAATTAGATGCTGGGTCATATGTAGGTTATTCCACTCCCAGGATGATTGGCTTTGTAATGGTCCAAGGGTCAAGCCGTGTGTGTATATTTATTTATATGTTTTATTGTGCTGTTGTTTTGTTAACTTACAAAAAGGAAAAAAAAAGCCTTTAGGAAGTTTTCTGATCGATCAATCCCTGATCTATAAATCCGCCAGTGTTCCCGTATTTATTCCAAAACCTTCACGTAAAGGGCATCAAACAGTCCTTGATTGCCACCCACCATGCAGATGAACGTATTTCTGTTGCCGCACCTTTTTTTATGGATTTCATTTCCAACTGGGTCATCAGTGCGTGAATTAATATCAGCCCCATCCAACGGGTGATTCATATCCGTTCAATTTTTACTGGACACGGCTGGGAAAGCTTGTGCTCTGCTATGATGTGTATGTGCTATGGACAGGCTGTAAATCTGTGGAAGATGCTGCTACCTGCAATAGTGAGAGTGAATATAGACTCGGACTGCACCGTGACTCTGAACCACGTTGGATTTTTACGGCTGTTTTATCTTACAACCTAACGCTCATACATGGCTGTGCAAAAGTCAGAGACCACCTTTCCTTTATTTAATTCACATTCAGTATAGCCTTTAAGTGCAAGGACACAGAAAACGTGAGTTGCATCAACAGAGCAAGGCCCAGTAGACGACCAACACAGTAACCGTCAGAAAAATAGCACAGAAAGAAAATAAAGCTCCACTCTTGCTTCACATCTGATAAACAACAACAAGTGTTTCTGTTGCTTGCTCCACAGTGAGGAATCTCCCCAACAGTGTGGGTCTAATAGGACGTGGAGCAGTCATGAAAAATAACTAAAAAAACAAAGAATATGTTAATGAAACAAACAAACAAACACTGGAAATGGACTGTCCACCCCAGACCTTACCATCAATGGATGCCTTAATCATCAGAAACAACTTCTAAGCCTTAACTTTTGAGGGATACACCACAGCATGATGTGGTGCTGGTGGTGTGAGTAGTGTGTGTTGTGCTGGTTTAGACACACATTTCCTGTTGTCACATCTTATCCATATAAAGTCAGAAACAGTAGCTCATCTGTTGCTGCCCACTGTGTTGGTTCAGTCTAGCAGTTACACTGAGGTGTTGAAAACTCCAACAGGACTGCTGTGTCTGATCCACTCATACGAGTGCCCCACACACACTGACACACCACCAACACGTCAGTGACACTGCAGCACTGAGAATGAACCACCACCCAAACATTTCCTAATATGTGGTGGTCCTGAGCTTTGAAGAACAGGGTGAAACATGGGGGGGGGGTGTAACCTAGCATGCAGAGCAACAAGGGGACTACAGTCTGTAACAGGGAAGAAAAGATGATCAAATGAACAACGACTGTGGAGTATTAGTGTGCACCCATGCATCTGTGTAATCTCTGTTCAAAATACATTTTTGGCTTTTTATCTATGACTCTGAATACGAATAACTTTTAATCACATGAATGAAGAGTGGTCTCTGACTTTTGCACAGCACTGCAAAATATTCACATGCAATTCACTATGCAGTCCTAACCACGAAGCGTGTATACACCACTATGAACCAAAGTGTGTGTGTGTGTGTGTGTGTCTACCAAACCTAACATTTCTAACTGGACTATAAATGCATGGATCAATTCAAATACAGTCAAATTAGTTCAGACGCCTCTTTTAAAACCAGTCAGTGTTTAATCTGCACTGCAACACTTGTCTACAAGTGGAGAATTAGCTGCAGCAGGCGTTTCTTTTGCTTCAATGAACCAAATGACTGCACACAGCATCCAGACAAACCAGCAGCAGCATCGCCGCATTCACTGCATTGGAGCTGAGAGGAAAGTGCAGCTGCATCATATACAGCACCAACACTGCAGCCACATTAGCCGAACACAAGGAGCTTTAACGGCACAGACCTATCTGATCTATTCAGGACCATTTACTGCTCCCTTCAGTCCAATAAATGTACTTTAAGCTTCATTAAAGAAGACTGAGACAACATTAAACGCACCCACTCCTCTCAGGGAAGGAAAACAGTGGTGAAAGGCACGGCGAGACCACACTCGAAAACTTGTTCTGATAAATGAACAATACCTAGTTCCACTCCTCCAACGGCTGCGTCTCAGACGGACCCTTACTCCCTGAAGAGTGCGCTATTGAAGTTAGAAAATCCGGGTTTGCGCCGGTACAGACCTGTACACATGCGACTAAAAGGCTACAAACCCAAACGCCTCTTTGTTAGATGTATTTTAGCTGTTTTTGATGCAGAAGCCAGTGTTTTTAAGTCCTAGGTAGAGCATGTAGGGAGCAGGTAGCAATTTGAGATTAAGAATAAATCATTTCCCACACTTACCAAACAGGTTTCCATTGTTAAAGACCACGCCAGAGCAGCGACGAACAACAGCTTCATTTTGAGCTTTTTTCGCTTTATATTTTCTTCTTTGTAGCGTCGGGAAAGCCGCGGGCTTTGGCTAATTCAGCGGCGGATTCTCCGGGCTTTTTCTCCCAGACTTCTGTCCGCAAGAGCTGGGAGTGAACGACCAGCGACCGTTAAGAAAGAGAGAGAGAGAATGGGAGTGAGAGGGAGAGAGAGAGCATCAGAGAGAGTGAGCTTCTGTCTGTCTCGCGCAGGTGGAGGATAACGGCGCTGTTCAGCTCAGCACCGCGCGCGCTCCTCCGCTCAGCGCGTCACTCTCCAAGTCCCGCCCTATATTAAAGAGTTGAAGATCTTTTCCCGCCCTTATTCTAATACAGCGCTCTGATTGGCTATACGCATCCCGCCTTCTGCGCTGTCATTGGTTGTTAGTTCCTACTCACTATCAAGCTGGCTCTAGCTGACTTAGCTCCGTTATGATACTGAGTTGAAAATACCAGTATTGTCAGTTACAAGCTAACACTCATTTTGTTGGCACTGGCGGTGTTTTCATGCAAAGACTTTCTCCAGTCTGACTGAAATCGCTCCCATATCTGAACTGTTCATATGCAGATACTGCACACAAATAGCTAAAAACGTCCATTGACATGCATTCTACAGATTGTCTGAGCGAGTTTCATCTCGTCTCGTTTCCACACTGATAGCCATTCGCCATCAAAACCGTAGAGTGAGGATGAGCATGTTAATGTCAACCAACACCTTTTTGTACTGCTGCTGATCTAATGTCACCAGACAGGGTAATTTGCCGGAGGAGAGCATGACTGCAGAAGTCTGTCTCTAACCATTACACCCTTAAAAAGAATATAATCAGATACACTTGTTAACATGACAATTATTCATATATATCTTAGCTGCCTTTGTCATTCAGATAGATACTGTATTCTGAATAGCCTCAATTGGAATAGTAATATATAAGAATAATATAATTTTATAGTTGTAACTGATTATATTATTTTGTATGGACATCAGACTGAGGTGTATACATGCGTGTATTGTATTCTATTTGAGCCATTTGTTGAAATATTAATGGTTGGCATGGTGGTGCAGCAGGTAGTGTCGCAGTCACAGAGCTCCAGGGGGCCTGGAGGTTGTGGGTTTAATTCCCGCTCCAGGTGACTGTCTGTGAGGAGTGTGGTGTGTTCTCCCTGTGTCTGCATGGGTTTCCTCTAGGTGACTGTCTGTGAGGTCTGTGAGGAGAGTGGTGTGTTCTCCCTGTGTCTGCATGGGTTTCCTCCAGGTGACTGTCTGTGAGGAGTGTGGTGTGTTCTCCCTGTGTCTTCATGGGTTTCCTCTAGGTGACTGTCTGTGAGGTCTGTGAGGAGAGTGGTGTGTTCTCCCTGTGTCTGCATGGGTTTCCTCCAGGTGACTGTCTGTGAGGAGTGTGGTGTGTTCACCCTGTGTCTGCGTGGGTTTCCTCCGGGTGCTCCAGTTACCTCCCACAGTCCAAAAACACACATTGGAAGATGGGTTGGCTACGTGTGAGTGAGTGAATGGGTGTGTTTTGCCCTCTGAAGGACTGGCACCCCCTCCAGGGTGTATACCCACCTTGTGCCCAATGATTCCAGGGAGGCTCTGGACCGCGACCCTGAACTGGATAAGCACTTACAGATAATGAATGAATGAATGAACTATCATGGCTGTTCTCAGTTCTCCTGTGGGGTAGGAACTAGCAACTCTAAATTCGCTCCACTAACCGCTCAGCCTTGGATGACCCCATTGATGAATGTTTCTATGAAGAAAAAAACAAAAATTAAAAAACACAAACACACACACACACACACACACACACATATATATATATATATATATATATATATATATATATATATATATATATATATATATATATATATATATATATATATATATATATGTGTGTGTGTGTGTGTGTGTGTGTGTGTGTGTGTGTGTGTTCTATTATGCTTTTTTCTTCCTGTCAATTTAGGCTTTCATGTCTTATTTGGCCAATCTGATCATGTGATATGGGAGCTGTTGTTGTAAAAGCGATAGAAAACACACAAAGCTACTAAGTGTATCACACTGAGCAGAAATGGCTTCTGATTTCTCCTCAAGAGTCAATTACTTTTCAAATGTTTCACTCCACATTCTTGGATTATGAATAAAAAAATCTACATGTGGTTCCATATGTGACATCTTAAAGTCCTTTTTCCCTGCCTCAGTTGACCACACTGCCCTTGGAGTAAAAGTGCCACTAGGTTTGCTGACAGTGGGCCATAGCTACTGGAGTCCATTTCACAGCTCACTTGCTTGTTGGCTATTGATTATCACTAAGGGTCGGCCTCTATCCCACTGTGATGGTGTGGAGCGACCTATGATTATCCGATGTCCATTTCAGAACGCTGCTTTGCTCGGTTATACAGAGACAAAATCCAAAGGCTGCTGGGGATATTTTTAATGATGCTGACATTTTCTGATTGGCAGCTCAATTTCCATATCAGAGCAATGATGGCAGGCTTATCCTATGAAAAAGTGTCAGTTCATCTTTACTGCCAGTTATGATGCGCTGTCGCTTTCCTAGATGTTTGCATGCAGGTATCGGTACACTCTGAATGGCTGTGATGCAAGTTATAGTGCACCTGGGAAGAGTAACAGCACAATTTTATATGCCATATAAGAATGGAAACCAGAAACTGCACCTGTAAATCACACCGCTTTGGCCATCACCACTGTGTCCACAAATCCGGTTTATCATGTCCATATAGCTGTATCTCTGGCTTATCAGGCCCTGAGGGTTAACACGGTCTATCAACAGCAATTATTATGTACACTGCTTACTTTATGAGTAAAGTTGCTTCTGAAAATATCAGAAAGCTTTACACTGTAAGGTGCCCGAAAGGATTTTAGATACAATGTCGTAGAAGAACTACAAAAAAGCTTTTCATTGGAAGACTCATCAGAGAACTGTACTTGTAAATGAGATGTAAGTGCAAAGAACCTTTTCTACTTTGAAATGTTCATCAGACTTCACCATCTAAAACAGACATCTGCAGGCCTGTTGGTGTCCTGAAAAAATCCAATTTAAGAACAGATTTAAAAGAGAGGTTTTCATTCATAAGAGATGAGGTTTGAATGAAAGCTTTGTTTTTTTGGGGGTCATGTCCAGACCAGTTCTTTTCAGGAGAGGGAGTGTATCTATGAAAAACATAGGATGACCTAATGTTGTCTGTTAGATTCTCACTCAAAAGGGTACTACTACATCTATTTGTATGGTATCAGTGGTGTTTGTGTGATATTAATGGATTTACTACAGATTTCCTATTGAAAATATAGTTACATTGGATTGTTTCTCGATTCCAGATACCACCCTCATATCCTTAAAATGTACCACGTACACCCAACACACACTTAAAACTAGTGCGGATATGATAAAATATAATTGCAGAAATGATAACAGGGAATTGTATTAGGAAATGTCATTTGGACGAACCTGCTCTAATGACTTTTGCAGTGCCATCTGCATTTGATGCCGTTTCCCTGCGCAGCTCACTGGAGCGAGATTGATTGGCTGTGTGCATCACACATGAAGTAAGGCCTTTCAAATCTCTATGATTACTTAATTCATTAGAATAAAATAACTCACTTGTATCTGATTGAATGTTCTTGGCTGCTGTGTTGATTCTGTGAACACAACATACACTGTATGTCCAAAAGTCTATAGACACTGCTGACAGTTGGGGGAAAATCTTTAATGTGCTTCCATTGTAGCTCAGAAGTTCAACGGTACTTGCACAGCTTGTAATGTTTCCATAGAAAATTATAAAAAGACATGAGACTCCTTGAAGCAGTTGCACATGAATCTTACGTTACCATGCCCAGTGCCACATGTCAGTTAGAGAAGTACAAACCCCCCACCCCAATCTGCCACCTCTGGAGGCTTCTATGGAGCTCCATCCAAAACCTTTGGGATGAGTTGGAGTGGTGTTTGTGACCCAGAATTCATTCATTCATTCATTATCTGTAACGCTTATCCAGTTCAGGGTCACGATGGGTCCAGAGCCTACCTGGAATCATTGGGCGCAAGATGGGAATACACCCTGGAGGGGGCGCCAGTTCATCACAGGGCAACACACACACACATTCACTCACACACTCACACCTACGGACACTTTTGATTCGCCAATCCACCTACCAACGTGTGTTTTTGGACTGTGGGAGGAAACCAGAGCACCTGGAGGAAACCCACGCAGACACAGAGATAACACACCACACTCCTCACAGACAGTCACCCGGAGGAAACCCACACATACACAGGGAGAACACACCACACTCCTCACAGACAGTCACCCGGAGGAAACCCACGCAGACACAGGGAGAACACACCACACTCCTCACAGACAGTCACCCGGAGGAAACCCACGCAGACACAGGGAGAACACACCACACTCCTCACAGACCGTCACCCGGAGAAAACCCACGCAGACACAGGGAGAACACACCACACTCCTCACAGACAGTCACCCGGAGGAAACCCACGCAGACACAGAGAGAACACACCACACTCCTCACAGACAGTCACCCGGAGGAAACCCACGCAGACACAGAGAGAACACACCACACTCCTCACAGACAGTCACCCGGAGGAAACCCACGCAGACACAGAGAGAACACACCACACTCCTCACAGACAGTCACCCGGAGGAAACCCACGCAGACACAGAGAGAACACACCACACTCCTCACAGACAGTCACCCGGAGCGGGAATCGAACCCACAACCTCCAGGTCCCTGGAGCTGTGTGACTGCGACACTTTAATGCTCTTGTGGCAGACTGCCGTCAAATCTTCATACAAATGATATCTAATTAAAAGTTCTTTACAGAGTCAAAAGTGGTCCTTCTGTAGCATCATCAGATTTATTACAAAGACATATATTTAGTTTAGTTTTTATATGTAAGGTTTTTTTCCCCATTTATTTATTGATTTATTTTTTATTTTTTATTTTTTTTGTACTATGTGTATATATACATCTATTTCCGGTGTTCATATCACATTGCATGGCCTCTAGATTTAGCACAGTTATCTTTGTGGAAGTGTGAAGAACCAATTACTGAGAAAAGGTAGAAGGCAGTAAATCCTTCTGTTATTTGATTTGCTGGAACAAAATGACAGGCTTGTGTTTGATGTTCCTCGTCCTCAAATGACGTGGCTTCCATAGATTTCCCTTTGTTTCCCCAAGCAGTGCTTTCACCTATTAATACTCCTCTACCCTTTGATTTTCAGCCCTGCTGAAGTTCCACTGTTGTTAGACTGAAAGGCTGCAACTAATTCAGTTAGTAATTTTGCAATAAATGTTATGTCTTTTTTAAGTCCAGCCTTGACTTTCTGTGACCATTCGAAACCACAGTGCTGTTCCGCCACATTAAACTTAAACGTTTAAGGAGCTCTGCCGCCTTAAATGTTAGAACCAGACCTGGACACCAATATAAAGTTCACCATCAAACTTGGCTTTTTAGTCCCCTTAGTTTTTATCGTTGTAGTCGCAGTTCCTTCTGCCAATAGCAACGTTTAAATGAACAAATTACTAAAGGAACTTTATCGACAAAACCATCTCCAACTAATAAGTTTCTTGCGAAAGAGGAAGAGAAAATATTCTTGAGATGTTTGATTGTTCCCTTTGTGTTTTTATTGTAGCGCCGAGCCTCTACCCCAGAGCAGCGTGTGAATAATTCTGCGCTCTGTGGCCTGCGAAGCTCCAAGGGTAGTCTGCCAGTTTGGGGAGGTGCGTAAATTATTCTACTCGAGTATTGAGCATTTGCCTAATAAAAATACCATCTGTGCACTTGAAGGGAATTGGTTTAAGGCTGTGTTAAATTATTAAACAAATCTCACCAAATGGGCCCTAGTTTTCGTTTTTATAGAAGGGAAGACTTATGAGTTTTTGCACCGTAGATTTCTCAGACTGGCTCTGTTTGGGAAAAAAAAAGCCAGACTTCAGCTGTTTTATCTAAATTGCTTTCTGGAGATAACAGCGACATGGTTTAGTCTGGGTGACACTAAGCCTGGTCTTACTGCTCGCTCTTAGTTGATCTGCCAATGCTGCATTATGACCTGACAATAGAGAGACACGCCGAGTTGTCATAAGCCGTCCACAGCACGTAACTATCTGTGTGTTCCCTGTCATCCATATTTGGATTATATGATACACAAACCGAGTCATTAGATCCTGATAAATCTGATTATGTTTCCTCCTCATATGACGGAGATGGATTTCTTAGCAAGGCTAGCACTGAATCATGGGTAGTTTTATGAACCATCTGCAAGGCAGTGCGCAGTATATGAATCATTTTCACTGTTTATGATTCCTACACACCATCATTACTCATGAGCTGACTGCGTCCAAGTCTGATGATGTCCAGGTGCCCATTAAAGGGTGCCAGATATCTCACAATGCAATGATCATTAACCTCAGCCTGGTCTTGGTGAGCCAAGCCTTCGTGAGTCCTGAAATGAAGTCTGGATTTGTTTCCCATTTAACTGTGGGGTATAATGGGGTAAATCTGATTGGTTGCTGTCCATGAAGATGTCGTTTCATCATGTCAAACCAAGACGATTTGATTGGCTGGACATAAATAACGGAAGATAATTTTCTTCTTCGTTTTCTGTGCGTCGCTGTCGGGTGAGATATTGGCTCTGAATGGAAAGTGAAGACAAACTTCAGTTTAAAAACTTTCTTCCATGCTACATAAATGAGGTATGCAGACATGTAATAATTGCCATAGTAATAGCACTAATGCTATAACAGTGGCTTTCTCGCCCGTATGTAGACAGTAGCCCCCATAAGAAGAAACACTGTGTCTGTAATAAAGCCACGTGACTGAACCAGGTGAACAGACCATGTAACGGTCCGATAAGTCTCCAATAAACACAAACAATCAAATGTTGACAGCTGGTTTTATACTGTTCCAGGATAAAAGCAGATAAGCCAAATGAAACTCAACAGGGGAGAACTTACACCCTTAAAAATAAAGGCACCTAAATGGATCTTGGCTTGAATCTGCAGTTCTAGGAAAAACCTTTAATTGAAATTAATGGGCAGCCCCTTGAACTTTAAAGTTCTTCACACTCACAGAGCTCATTTAGTAAAACAATTCTGTAATGAACTCCCACTGAAACATACTCCTTTAAAGAACTAAAAGTGATCTTTATATGGCATTGTCCCAAAGCTTCGATTTTTGGCACTTGTTATAAGAACAGAAGTAACGTAATGCTAACCTAGTGTTAGCTTATTTAATAAAGGGATAAAACAATGAAATATTATTTACTTGCCAAACTGCATTACTGAATAAATATTGAACAATACGTCATGCATCCGTACTGATAATATGAATTGAGTATAAAGTATGTATGACTTGATGAGCTGTCTCCTCACAGTCCAGCAGGAACATATCTGTCCCTACCAGCTGGTAGGTGTCGCAGTCACACAGCTCCAGGGACCTGGAGGTGGTGGGTTCGAGTCCTGCTCCAGGTGACTGTCTGTGAGGAGTGTGGGGTGTTCTCCCCGTGTCTGCGTTGGTTTCCTCCGGGTGACTGTCTGTGAGGAGTGTGGTGTGTTCTCTCTGTGTCTGCATGGGTTTCCGCCGGGTGCTCTGGTTTCCTCCCACGGTTTAAAAACACACGTTGGTAGGTGGATTGGTGACTCAAAAGTGTCCGTAGGTGTGAATGTGTGAGTGAATGTGTGTGTGTTGCCCTTTGAAGGACTGGTGCCCCCTCCAGGGTGTATTCCTGCCTTGTGCCCAATGATTCCAAGTAGGCTCTGGACCCACCGCGACCCTGAACTGGATAAAGGTTGCAGATAATGAATGAATGAAAAGCAATATCACAATTACTGTATATAACTTTTAGAAGGGAAACAGAACAATTTACAAAACTCAGTTGATTTGACAATAATGTATGATAACAGGTACACACTGCACCACTCTTCCATACGTTAATACAGCACCTTGGGGTCTTAATTAATCCTCTGTGACATGCTTCAGTCAAAACATCACAAGCACAAAACAACACATCACTGTCTAAACAACCCTGTGTAGAGTATCGGATCCTTTAAATGAGAATGAGCCACACATCGTTCAACCAGAGCTTACACACAGTGTGAAGCAGATGTTTCAAGCGAGGCCCAAAAGGAGCTCTATTTTAGCTCATTTTTGTGCTCTTGTTTTTATTCAGTTTGTCTCCTCTCTGGTGATAACTGTATTACACATATCCCTGCACTCTACGTAAGGAAAAAATCACAAAATCAGAATGGGTCATTTTATAATTTTTTTTGTTGACTTAGACAAACTACAAAATAAAATAAAAAATGGGTGGTCTTGTTGTGCAGTTTGAGGGGTGGTAGACCCTGTAGATGACCAAGTGAATGGGTTTCTCATATGTCCCCTTTAAAATACCATTATAAATGAGCCATAAAACAAATGTCATACACAGTGTTTTTGTTAAATGTCAAAAATGTATATAAATATATGTGTATCCTGATTTACCAAGAAACAAAACACCTTCATACTTGCTTTGGCCCTCATCCCAAGGGGCTGGACGTGCTTGTAACAGTACAATACAGCCTTGTGTTGGTGTGTTCTGGGTTGGTGTGCTCTGGCTCTAACAGTTTGCATATTTTGAAGTGCATAGCTGAAATTAATGGACCGTACTAAACTCCTCGGTTTGTCAAAGTGCCTGGATCACAACAGCAATCCATTCGCGACCAGGAAGGGAAGCCACATCTTAGCAGTGTCTCTCAACTTGGGGGAGGACCACCGCACACGTGAATTATGAATGAAAAAGCAATTTCATCCCTGAATAAGAGCAGGGATCTGGTGGAATCGGGGAGGCTGTGATAGGGGCTGGTGTTTGTGTGTGCTCACCTCACATGACACACAGTAACAGAGTCCCGGAGCCACTCACAGGGGGCTTTTTTTTTCCTGAGCCCTCTGCAGTGTCGCAAAGAGGAAAAATGTGCAGCGAATAAGCAAATGATATCTCGGCTGCCTCTCGCTCCTTTCCCACTAGACACGGCCGTAAATAAAAGGCTGTCACGCGTGCTATGCATTTCATCTAACAGCAGACAAATGGGTGCTGGGCGCACTCTCTCTCTTCTGACCTTTAGGCTGCGGCTTCAATACGCAATGATTGCCTGATGGGCTCTGCAAGCCCCCGACACTGACGGATGGCGCTAGATGTCATTTTGTTTTCCCTTGAACCAGAACGCCAGAACACACTTTGCTTAATTAACCTCTCTGTCTGGCCCCCCACCACCATGGCGCTCTACTTCATGTAGAGCTTGTGCACTAGAGGAAACGCTCCCTGCTGAACACATCTTTCTCACTGAGTAGATGAACAGGCATTACTTCATAGTATACTGGGTCAAGGAATTAGCCTAATATCAGTGCCCACTTCATTTTTTCCACGTGGACCACCTCTAGAACTGGGTTGAATTTCACACACTCACAGGTTTAACAAGGGGCATTGTTCCATGCTTTAGATCAGTGACACTATGTGCTCTTGTTGTTTATCGTTGTATATAAATGGTACATATAATATCCTTTTATCAAGTAAGGGATAAGGCATTTAAGGGATTTACTATTATTAACTAAACGGATCTTAATAAAACACGTGATATCATTCTTTCATTCATTATCTGTAAGTGCTTATCCAGTTCAGGGTCATGGTGGGTCCAGAGCCTACCTGGAATCATTGGGCGAAAGGTGGGAATACATCCTGGTGGGGGTGCCAGTCCTTCACAGGGCAACACACACACAGTCACTCCCACCTATGGACACTTTTGAGTCACCAATCCACCTACCAACATGTGTTTTTGGAGCGTGGAAGGAAACCAGAGCACCCGGAGGAAACCCACGCAGACACAGGGAGAGCACACCACACTCTTCACAGACAGTCACCCAGAGGAAACCCACGCAGACACAGGGAGAACACACCACACTCCTCACAGACAGTCACCCGGAGGAAACCCATGCAGACACAGGGAGAATACACCACACTCCTCACAGAGAGTCACCCGGAGCGGGACTCAAACCCACAACCTCCAGGTTGTAACAACTGCGACGTTACCTGCTGCACCACCGTGCCACCCACATGTGATATCCTTTGGTCAAAATACTACATGGATTAAACAATATACCACTTTTCATAGGACAAGCAGAGCCATGAGCCTACCATGTCAGACTAATCTTTAACATGAAATAATTTATGCATGAAATGATGTAGGCAAAGACCAAATTCTGTACACACATTGTTGAGATTAATTATTAACTTTATAGTTAATACAGACAACGTTTATTTCCATTCTATGAAGCAAAAGTTAGATTAGGGGGTCTATGTGCTGGTGGCTGTTGCTAGGTGACAGATGAATTACATTACAGTGATAAAAAGAGGTCTAAAAACTGCCTTTCAGCCAATCAAATGGCACGCTAACTACCTGCAAACTTACTTTTCATGTGAAAACTCATAGTGCCATAATCCACTGGGGACATCATGTGCACATGTTTAGTAGCTCCGATTTTCTCTCAGATACTGACATTTGCTCTGTTCTGATTTATGTCATTGAATTGTTTTTTTAGGGGCAGTGTTATTTATGAAGCAAACACAGTTTACTGGCAGCTGGCGTAGGATCAGAGGATATTTTCTGACTAAGAGAAATGACACGCTCTGTCTTTTTACTCGAGCATATGGAGGACAGAGCGCTTGCATAACTCACATCCACTGGTCAGGAAAGGAAGAGAAAAATAATTGTGCTTAAAAATATCTCGGCTGTTTTGATATCCATCAACACCTTTGAGATGTGCGAGTTTACCCCGTTAGCCGGAGGGGACGTCTGATTATGTAACTCGCCATTTTAAATGACCTCAGGGACCTTCTCAAATTAGAATGCTGGAGGTGTTAAGGAACCCATTATGTGGTCAACAAATGCATATGTATTTCTTCATGTGTTTAATTGGCAACTGTTTTTTCGGTAATTCCTGTTTAGCATTTCCATATGCATTACAACTATATTCAAGTTTTGTAAGACCAATTATGATATCTGTAAATCATGAACTCCAAAAAAGAGTCCTGAACATTTTTCAAACACTCATTATGGTTAGGAGTTAAACAGTGTAGTCTTAAGACTAATATTTCTGTTTCCACTCTTCATGGTGTGGTGTGGAGATACCTTCTAAATCACGGAACTCATGACTACGCTTGGAAACAAACTGGTAAAAGCATTCATTCATTCATTTATTATCTGTAACCCTTATCCAGTTCAGGGTCACGGTGGGTCCAGAGCCTACCTGGAATCATTGGGCGCAAGGCAGGAATACACCCTGGAGGGGGCGCCAGTCCTTCACAGGGCAACACACACTCACACATTCACTCACACATTCACACCTACGGACACTTTTAAGTTGCCAACCCACCCACCAACGTGTGTTTTTGGACTGTGGGAGGAAACCGGAGCACCCGGAGGAAACCCACGCAGACACAGGGAGAACACACCACACTCCTCACAGACAGTCACCCAGAGGAAACCCACACAGACACAGGGAGAACACACCACACTCCTCACAGACAGTCACCCAGAGGAAACCCACGCAGACACAGAGAGAACACACCACACTCCTCACAGACAGTCACCCAGAGGAAACCCATGCAGACACAGAGAGAACACACCAACTCCTCACAGACATTCATCCGGAGGAAACCCACGCAGACACAGGAAGAACACACCACACTCCTCACAGACAGTCACCCGGAGGAAACCCACGCAGACACGCGGAGAACACACCACACTCCTCACAGACAGTCACCCGGAGGGAACCCACGCGGACACAGGGAGAACTCACCACACTCCTCACAGACAGTCACCCGGAGGAAACCCACGCAGACACAGGGAGAACACACCACACTCCTCACAGACAGTCACCCGGAGGAAACCCACGCAGACACAGGGAGAACACACCACACTCCTCACAGACAGTCACCCGGAGGAAACCCATGCGGACACAGGGAGAACACACCACACTCCTCACAGACAGTCACCCGGAGGAAACCCACGCGGACACAGGGAGAACACACCACACTGCTCACAGACAGTCACCCGGAGGAAACCCACGCGGACACAGGGAGAACACACCACACTGCTCACAGACAGTCACCCGGAGGAAACCCACGCGGACACAGGGAGAACACACCACACTCTTCACAGACAGTCACCCGGAGCGGGAATTGATCCCACAACCTCCAGGCCCCTGGAGCCGTGTGACTGTGACACTAACCTACTGCACAACCGTGCCACCCTCCTGGTAAAAACAATACAATACAAAACTACAATACAGTTTATCTACAACATCAAACCCTTTTATTTTAAAAAGTGTGGAAATCTAGTTTTCCACGCTCAAATTTCTTCTCTTCAAAAGGCCGTTTTGTACCCTGCATTTAACACAAACAGGCTGTTTGTTCAGTTGTTTTATTTGTCACAATCATTTAAAGACACAATTCCATCAAGACTGCCTTTGATTCATTATTCACACTTAACCTTTAGCGGACCCTTTTCTCAGGCTCATCACTGTGGGCTGTAATGGGAGATCCCCACAGACTTCCGCTCCAACTCGATCTGCATCAGCATGACAAACTTTCCCAGACTGTTTTCACAATCATTTGCTTTGTCGAGTGTTTGGTGCAAAAGTTAGCCGTCGACGAGCACAGGTCGTGGATCAGTATTTAGTCCAGCGCTCATCACGTCCCCTGCTCCTGGTTCCCTTAATAAACTGTCAGAACCAGGCACTTCAGCCCCTGACTATGATGTGAATTGCTTAAATGGTGAGAAATGACAGGAATGTTATAGCGTTCTGGTCAGACTCCATCCCATCTTCTGTCTGAGACTGTAAACAGGTGAGCTGAGGTTTCACTGATCTGGCAGATTATTAGGAATGACCTTACTGTAACTACAATCATTTACCATGAACACCTATGAGATGCGTGTGGTATGTTACTGACTGTAGCCCACTCGGCAGCCCATCTGTCATTACGAAGAATTCAGGGATCACCACCGTGAAGGTATTGCGATAGTGCTTAGCGAACCACTCTCAACATATTGACTCTGGCACGGCTGTGTATTTCTCTGGAAGAAGAGTACGAGCAACTAGTGTTCGTGTTTTTCACTCAGATCTCCCCCAGCAAAGCCGAGGTGGGAGGGAAATTCTCTCCTCGCATTCTCTACACCAGCTTTCCGGTTTTCACATGCACCGCTCATAGTTAAGTTTTGCTCTGAGCCCGGCTGTCCAGCCCATCTCTTCATATTGTCACTGAGGGAACACCATTTGACAGCTCAACACACTTGAAGGAGAACATTAACTGCTTCTCCAGTTACAGTAGCTAACACAGGCTCGCAATGGACAGCTCAGTGAGAGCACGGTCAATTATACTTTCATGGACTCTTGGCCATGGACAGCTGATGCAACATTGAGGATCGTACATGCAGTCCGTCTTTCAGTGAAGAGACAGGGATTGGGAGGGTTTTTATAGAGTTGTTTGTTACTGGGAAAAGTCCAGCAATCTGAATATTTAACAGTGGGCCTGTGGTGAAAAAGTGACCACTGATAAAGGGCTAGAGGACAGCCAGCACGACGTGTTCACAGGAAAGCCAAGCCTCTGTCTGCACACAAGGTGTAGCATTAGCATTTCTAATGAAGTTCAGTAAGTGCACATGGGTTTTGTTAACCACAGAAAGAAGCTAAAGAAAGGGTCCTTCCAGCAGGTTCATTACTACAGCTGTAGACAGCATTGCCGTCCAATAACGCTTTGGCCGAAACAAGCTATTTGATGCTACGTAGAAACATTAAAAATGTATTTACTCATTTTGAGTGAAATGCAAATGCAGCATTCCACAGAAATGCATTGTGTACAAGTTGCCTTTCAGTGCGAGTGAGGTGGGGGAGTGGATTAATAATAAATGTGATCGAAGGGCGGGAAGGGGGAGCGAGAGGGGGCGACGCTGTTCCGTAATGGCAAGCTCGCGAGTTCTTACTGTCTCAACAAAAATGCAATAACGCATAAAAATGTTGTGTGAATAATGCAAAGGCTGAATGCATAAATAGTGGATTAAGGCCTGATTTAATTATGCGCCAGCGAAAGCCAAGCTTGGCATTAAACAAACAAACGCAGGCGAGCGGAATGAACCGACTCGGTGCCCAAATGGCAAAGTCTGGCACCAGAGCCAACAGGAGGTTAACATGCTGATCAAATGGAGCCCGGCCTGTGGCTCTTATTCTGTCTGCAGCCCCTCAGCTGCTCCGAATGCCGTTCTGAACGGGTCTCCTCAGAGCAGCGCTGGTGTCAGGGGGCCGCTCTGTTTTGATTTACTGTAAGTGCACGCTTGATGCCTCGCTGCTAGAAAGCAAAAGGGTCTTGCCGGATGGCTCCAGCCACCACTCGATTTGCATATAGATTTTCTAGCCCTATTGAGAGCACCTGTCGCATAACACAGGCCTGTCAGTGTGCTTTTTCACCTCTAACAAGCCAAAAATGATAAACAAAAAGGAAAGCAGAACAACTGTTATTCGAAACGTAGCTGTCTTGTATCTCTGATGTGGTACACTTTCAGGAAACACAGGCACTGTGTTTTTGTTTATAATTGTACTATGTTCATGCAGCTCCCTCAAGAGTACAGCAATGTTCTTTGTGTGTTTATGATATTAAATGGGGAACACAGTACTGGTACAAGGTACTGAGTCACGAGCCAATATTAATGTGTTTATATACAGCTTTTATAATTTATTTATTCATTTATTCATTGTCTGAAACCGCTTATCCAGTTCAGGGTCACAGTGGGTCCGGAGCCTACCCGGAATCACTGGGCGCAAGGCAGGAACACACCCAGGAGGGGGCGCCAGTCCTTCCTAGGGTGACACACACTCACACATTCACTCACACCTACGGATGCTTTTGAGTCGCTAATCCACCTACCAACATGTGTTTTTGGACTGTGAGAGGAAACCGGAGCACCCGGAGGAAACCCACGCAGACACAGGGAGAACACACCACACTCCTCACAGACAGTCACCCGGAGCGGGACTCGAACTCACAACCTCCAGATCCCTGGAGCTGAATGGAGCAGGTCCCTGGAGTGAATATAAACTGCACCAATTGAGTAATTGTGCACACACATGTATAATCTCAGTAAAAAAATATGAAACACACTAAGCTGGAGATCACCTGGCCCAATGCCAGGCACCGGCTAGTTAGGTACACTCTCAGAAATAAAGGTACTGTACAGGTACATTATTTTCACTAAAGGTACAAACAGTGAAATGTACCTTTAAAGGTACAGCAGTGGTGTTAAAGCCCAGTTGTGTTCCATAAAGGTACATTACATTCTCTTCTTCAGAAGGACAGCTGAATATTTGTAAGGTTTCATTTTTGAATGGTGCATAATAAAAGAACATAATTTGAGTCTTTTTTTTTTTTAATTTTAAAATCTACAAGTAGAATAAGGTACAACAAAGTTCCCTAAACAAACGCACGAGAAGGTAACCTTGAGGGTACCAGCACAGTGACTGTATAAAGACCCCCCAGCATTGAGTGGAGCTCCATTCAATGCCTTTGGGATGAGATCTGTAAAAATAAAATTACAGGCACAGGGCACGGATCAAACATTCTTAACTTTGATGTATGTTAATGTAATGAGATTTGATTCCAGGGCGTTTTAGGTCCATTACCATTGGGCCATTCATCACGAAAAGTTCACATAATGTAAAGAGCAGCTGACATTTTCAAATGGTGCAAAAATAATAACAACAAACAAAAAGGGGTTTCAGTATGACAGGCCAAAAAACACACAGTCCCCTCGCATCCTCACTCAGGTCTACCCAGACATAAGTAAACAAAATGCCACCAACTGTTTCAAGGTCCCAGAGGCTGTTGACATTTCATAGGAATCAGATTTATGGGAAATTAGCTATTATAAACCACTATGTTTTACAAAAGAGCAAACAAGATGTAAGCCATATGGGCGAATGTTGCCAATCCAGCAGTGTAAGAGGACAAGGTGGATCCTTCCAGTAGTTAAATACACTACATATAATCATTTTCAGATGTGTTTATGTGGTACGGATTATTAATAATGAGATATATTAAGCTACATGTTTGTAGCCTTACATACCCACACCAAGCAGTCACAACACAAAAGCCATCTCCTTGTTTCTAAACTTATTTTCCATTTCACTAGCTACACTTATTATATAATAATGGCCAAAAGTGTTGGCTCTCCTGAAATATTTCCAGAAAATGAAGTACATCTCCCAGAAAATGATTGCAATTACACGTTTTGTTGTACACACATTTATTTCCTTTGTGTTTACTGGAACAACACAAAAAAACAGGGAGAAAATATCTGAAATTGATATAATTTTATGCAAACCTCCAAAAATGGGCCAAAATAAATTATTGACACCCTCAAATTAATATTTAGCTGCAGACCCTTTGGAAAAAAGAACTGAAATCAATTGCTTCCTGTGACCATCAACAAGCTTCTTACACCTCTCACTTTGGACTGCTCTTCTTTTGTAAACTGCTCTAGGTCTTGGGTCCATGGGTCTGAACTCTCCAGCGTTTGGTTTCCATTCATTTCTGGGTGCTTTTTGAAGTATGTTTGAAGGCGTCATTGTTCTGCGTGAAGACCCATGAGCTAGGACGCATACCCAGTTTTCTGACACTGGACCCTACCTTCCGACTCCTACAAACTAGGGAGGTGGGTTTTGTGCTTTGGATATCATAGATGTCCAATGAAATATATGCATGTCCAAAAATAGTATTTTTACCATTTTACAGTGTTATTACTCATTAGTTTACAAACACTTGATGATCATGTGGAGCAGACCTCAAACCTTAAAGTATTCATTGACAGACAGCAAAGTAAACACAAATGGAACACATTCATTCGTTCATTTATTGTCTGTAACCCTTATCCAATTCAGGGTCGCGGTGGGTCCAGAGCCTACCTGGAATCATTGGGCGCAAGGCAGGAATACACCCTGGAGTGGGTGCCAGTCCTTCACAGGGCAACACAGACACACACATGCACTCACACACTCACATCTACAGACACTTTTTTAAGTCACCAATCCACCTACTAACGTGTGTTTTTTCGAACACACAACCTCCAGGCCTCCAGCCCTGCGACATCTACCTGCTGCACCACCGTGCCGCCCAAAATGGAACACATATGAAGCATTTTATAATGGCTACAGTCTGTCCTGTGCTCAACATGGCAGTGGACATTACTACAGGTCAGCGTGTCGGTTCTAAGTAGTGACGCCTTGTGGCACGTTTCCTCCCCACTCTTGCTTCTGCGTGATGGTGAAAATAGCGATGACTTATGAGAGTAATAACTGCATTACCATAGAAATAACGTACTGCACTTTGTGTCAGGAGTGGAGCTGCGACATTGTTAACAACTTCAGCAGCATGCGAAACCACATTCCAATTTATGAGCCGAAAATGGATCTCCCTAAGTCATCGGCCCTGCTTTCAGCTCTGGAACACGCTCGCTCTTCATCTCGGACGCCCAGCGCTTTTCAAAGGCGCCGCTCCAGCACAGTGCAGAGAGGCGGAGAGCAGAGAAATGTGAACTGATTGCAGCCTCTTCTGTGGGCACCGGAATTCAATAGGATAGCCTTAATCTCACCCAGGCACGGGACATGGCTAAAAGCTGCCAGGCACCAAGGCAGTACTCTGTCTCCCTCGCCCTCAGCTGAAGCATCACAGAACAAAACACATCATGCTCCGATTCCTCAGATCTCTGGGATTCCAGTTACACACAGAGACGTACTACAGCCTACATGATGCATACTGTAGGTATACACCGCTGACACGCTATGAAACCACTACCTACATAAAATACACAGTGGCACGTATTTGGCCCGTGCACTGACACTTTGACATGCATCAAATTTACACTTAATTAAAGGAACAGGGAACTCTAGGCAAGGAGCTCCACCTAGTGTTGCAGACGGTCTTGAATTCGGGGAGGAGGGGGGGTGGTGGTGGTGGAAGCGTGGTTTCCTACCCTCTTCCACATTTTACATGGAGCAGTTTCTGCAGTGCTGGAGCCTGGAGTAGCATTGACAGAGGCTGGAGTATCCCTAATATATTTCAGTGAAGAAACGCAACAATTCTGTAGCTGTAATTTTAAGGTTAAAAAAAAGACTAATGTTCATTTAAGTGCAAAAACATGTGGCATAAAGCCTCACAACATTGGGCTATAGAGCAGTGGGACAGCCTTCTCTGCAGTGATAGAGCACCATCCAGTATCTTTGGGGTGTGCTGACGCTGCTTAATCAGTCATGCAGTGTTGTCACTGCAACAAATCAACACAAACCCAAGAAGCACTAGACAAGCAGGTGTCCACAAACGTATGGAAATATAGTGGCTGTATTTAGCTAGAGTGTAGCTAGATAGGCTAGCCTTGCTAACAGCTAGTCACAATGCTTCAGATAAGACTTCGTAATTGTTTGATACAGAACTGGACTTTAGAATATGTGTGTATGTGTGTGTGTGTGTGTGTGTGTGTGTGTGTGTGCGCACGCACATGCTTTCGGTGGCACAACAGGTATGCTCCAGGAACCTGAGGTTGTGGGTTCAAGTCCTGCTCCAGGTAACCATCTGTGAGGAGTTGTGTTTTCCCCCTGTCTGCGTGGATTTCCTCCCACAGCCCAAAAACATAGTCCAAACACACGTTGGTAGGTGAATTTCCGACTCAAAAGTGTCCTTAGGTTTGAGTATATGAGAGAGTGTGAGTGTGTGTGTGTCACCCTGTGAAGGACTGGTGCCCCCTCCAGGGTGTGTTCCCGCCTTGCACCCAGTGATTCTGGGTAGGCTCCGGACTCACCACGACCCTGAACTGGATAAGCGGTGACAGGCAATGAATGAATATATATATATATATATATACGTGAGTGTGTGTGTGAGTGTGTGTGTGTGTGTGTGTGTGTGCAATCTTAGGAACAGCCTTGACTTTTCCTCAAATGATTGTTTAGAATGTATTTATTCGGAGGGAGCAGGGGCCACTCTGCGCGCAGCAGCTGCGTTTGCAAAAGCAGCCGAAATGGACAACTGAAGCCTTCACGCTTTTGACCTTAAACCTGCTGCTTCAGAGTCGGCAAGACAGTTAAATCTCTGTCTGTAGCATCCGTGTCTTACATCGCAGCCTATTTGGATTGCATCCGCCCTCTGTGCCTCCTTCCAGGTATAAATATGAGATGTTGACTGCTCTCCTCTGAGGACGTGGATCACCCTAAAGCTACAGCTCCAGCACTATCAAAGTGCTAACCCAGCAGAAGGAGGGAGGGAGAAAAGGAAAGGAGGGGGCTATACTCTGAGCCAAGCTACGAAGAGCAAAAGTGGAAGCTGAATCAGGGAGCAGAGAACCAAAGAAGGATATGTGGCTTGTGAGAAAAAGGGAGAACCAACGGTCCTGTGAACAAGGCAGTGGAGAAATAAACACCGGCGCCACCCTGGCAAGACAAGGCCCAAGAACAGGCTGAAGACGAATGTTTACATGGCAAAAACCAAGCAGGACAAACAGGAAGCAGAGAGCCTGACCCATGGCTGACTCATCACTAGCACCAGACACAAGAAAACACAGCATATTTCTGCTGGCCTACATTAGATCTGCTCCCGTGAGAATGAAGGGCGTTGGGAGTTGAAGTGCATTCGTTAAAAATATCTCTCTTCAGTCAGAGAGCAGCACGCATTCCTCGGGCAGCCCCACAGGGCATGAGGAGAAAGATAATGATAATGTACAAACCAGTGGAAGAATCCTTCCTTCCACTATCCTGCATTCATTCATTCATAGCACCTCCACTGTTGAGCTCTCACTTTTTAATGCAGCATTCGGTTTTCTGTGCATTCAGCATTTAACGATTTACCAATTCATCTTCATTCGTTCATGCATCCTTCAGTATGTTCATTTCCTCCTGTGTTCAATTATCAAGCCATTACACACACTTCCATTCAATATTCTCTCAATTATTCAGTCGTACTGTCTTCACTTGCTCATGAATTCACTCATTCTATCAGTATTCATACGTTCACTCATACATCTACTCAGTCATGGACCCACTGTTCCACCTCTCACCTTCTCTCCAGGTCAGTTCTACTTTATTTCTTGTGAAACATGCTTTTATTGTTATTTCAGAGCAGCGCAACCAAATCTGGACACGTGCAACCAGAGAGGTGTGTAGCTAGTTTGGCGCCCATTGAGCAGTTGGGGCTTAGGTGCCTTGTTTACAGATGTGAATATTGAGGGAGGAGAAAGCACTGGTCTTCCACGCCCCCTGCCAGATTTTCCGTCTGCTCTAGAGCATTAAACCAGCGACATTTTGGTCCAAATCCCACAGTAACCACACGCTGTCCCACAGCCACTTCAACACCAGGAGTCAGCGGGGGTTAAAGGGAATGTAGATGATTCTGGAGGACTACTGTTCTCACATCATAACAAGCTCGGTCTGTTGTTTGTGTTTATTCAGGCGGCTTCGCATCTTTTAAAATGGAATGGTTTGTTTGGGTAAGAATATATTTACTCAAGCTGTAGCTTGTTTGTTGTTGAAGTTTAACTTGTCTCTAAGTTTTTAGCACTTTCATTATACATTTACTTTCATGCAGTAAACAGTCTCCAGACTTTGTTATCATTTCCATCTTCAGTTATGTAACTTGTGCATTTTTAGGAGCAGAATATTACATTTGAGTAAGAAACTGTAGCTTGTAAGTGGTTGAAATTTAACTTGCCTGTATGTATTTATTCACTGTTTTAATTACTATAGAGACTATAGCACTGTAAGTAAGTGTTTACTTTATTGCAGTTAGCATTCTCTCAAATTTGAAGTGAGTTCTTTATTAACTGTAACATCAAAAAATAAGTCAATATTAACCAACAATGAAGCAGAAATAGATTAACATCCTTATCTTTTTTCATGCTTTTCAACCTTCAGCACCTCCAAATGCAGTGAGAGAAACCCTGAGCCATTTTGAACCTAGACACTCATTTGTTTCCCATTATCTGAGCCAGGGGAGGGTAGAAACTCTGGGCATTTTCCAGAGCACAAACAGACAGACAAACTATAAACATTCTGGATTTTATAAGATTAAAATTGCGACACTGTGGCGCTGCAGGTAGTGTCGCAGGCACACAACTCCAGGAACCTGGAGGTTGTGGGTTCGATTCCTGCTCTGGGTGACTGTCTGTGAGGAGTGTGGTATGTTCTCCCTGTGTCTGCGTGGGTTTCCTCCGGGTGACTGTGTGTGAGGAGTGTGGTGTGTTCTCCCTGTGTCTGTGTGGGTTTCCTCTGGTTGACTGTCTGTGAAGAGTGTGGTGTGTTCTCCCTGTGTCTGTGTGGGTTTCCTCCGGGTGACTGTCTGTGAGGAGTGTGGTGTGCTCTCCCTGTGTCTGCGTGGGTTTCCTCCGGGTGACTGTCTGTGAGGAGTTGGTGTGTTCTCCCTGTGTCTGCGTGGGTTTCCTCCGGGTGACTGTCTGAGAGGAGTATGGTGTGTTCTCCCTGTGTCTGCGTGGGTTTCCTCCGGGTGACTGTCTGTGAGGAGTTGGTGTGTTCTCCCTGTGTCTGCGTGGGTTTCCTCCGGGTGACTGTCTGAGAGGAGTATGGTGTGTTCTCCCTGTGTCTGTGTGGGTTTCCTCCGGGTGACTGTCTGTGAGGAGTGTGGTGTGCTCTCCCTGTGTCTGCGTGGGTTTCCTCCGGGTGACTGTCTGTGAGGAGTTGGTGTGTTCTCCCTGTGTCTGTGTGGGTTTCCTCCGGGTGACTGTCTGTGAGGAGTGTGGTGTGCTCTCCCTGTGTCTGCGTGGGTTTCCTCCGGGTGACTGTCTGAGAGGAGTATGGTGTGTTCTCCCTGTGTCTGCGTGGGTTTCCTCCGGGTGACTGTCTGTGAGGAGTTGGTGTGTTCTCCCTGTGTCTGCGTGGGTTTCCTCCGGGTGACTGTCTGAGAGGAGTATGGTGTGTTCTCCCTGTGTCTGCGTGGGTTTCCTCCGGGTGACTGTCTGAGAGGAGTATGGTGTGTTCTCCCTGTGTCTGCGTGGGTTTCCTCCGGGTGACTGTCTGTGAGGAGTTGGTGTGTTCTCCCTGTGTCTGCGTGGGTTTCCTCCGGGTGACTGTCTGAGAGGAGTATGGTGTGTTCTCCCTGTGTCTGCGTGGGTTTCCTCCGGGTGACTGTCTGTGAGGAGTGTGGTACTCCGGTTTCCTCCCACAGTCCAAAACACACGTTGGTAGGTGGACTGGCTACTCAAAAGTGTCCGTAGGTGTGAGTGTGTGAGTGGTGAACCTGAACTGGATAAGGGTTACAGATAATGAATGATAAGATTAAAATTGTGCTTTGCATTTCAGCCACACCATTCCCTTTCTCTAACCTTTGGGACACTGCAGCATTATTCATTTGTTCATTTACTCATCCACCATTTTTGAGATACATCGTTTTCTTCGGAGTGTGATTAAATATAATAATAAATATTACAAGAATTCTCAAGATATTATTACCATTTTAGGTCAGTCACTGGACCACTAGTTCTGTCCAAAACATATCACTAGGAACCCATGCATCACAAACCCAACCACAAACAAAAAACTGCAACTGTAAATCCACTTTATAATCCAAACAAAACCCTGAGCTTTAACCAAAGCAGCTCTGGCGTGTCCTGGAGCATTGTCTTCTGCTTGGTGCATTAAGACGCTCGCCCTGAAGTGCCATAAGGATAGCATTACCAGAAATGAAGCTTTATCTCCAGTGGACGCCTCAAGTGTGACATGAGAGCAGCGAAGATGCTCCAGCTACCCAGTGAAGAGCTCTCCAATTCACCCCAGCGCTACATCTGCCACTTCTCAGAGCGAAGAGAAAGCATGCCGTTCCAGCTCCAACTTCATTATTTGCTTAAACGGAGCAGCACGTCTAAACAAACCTCTTCATTAGACATCCGTTCCTGACTGTTAATGGCCAGTCCTTCAGATCACGGGCCATGCTCTTGATGATTAGCTGCTGAGGCTCCATGGCTTTGCTGGAGAGAGAGAGAGAGAGAGAGAGAGAGAGAGAGAGAGAGAGAGAGAGTGAGAGACAGAGAGAGAGAGAAAGAAATAAAAATGATGAAAAATATGTTGATCGTGGACTGGAAAAGTGGGCCAAGCAGTGCAGGTCTGTGTAGCCAATGCTGTAGAAGATTAATATTTATCCTGTGTGCCTGCATTTGTGTGGTATGTTTGTGGACTAAGCAGTTTTACGATTACATGATAATTTAAAGCAGACACATCCTATATTTTTAACCCCCGCCTCATTTTTTTTTAACTCTCTGAGGGACACTTATGCATAAGTTAATGGAGCAAAAATGATCCCAGGCTCTTCTAACAGCTTAGTTTCCATACACTGACCACATGTATTAGGATGGTTAAGATGTTTTATCCAGCTTTTTTTTCTTCTTCTTCTTCTGTTTTGAATTTAGTGTTTTATCACAATGAGCAAAATGTCAACACTTTGGCTTTTGTACTAAAATAACACTCACTACTACAGTTTCATAATGCAAACAACTGGAGAACATACCTGGTATTAAAAATAGCATGCAACATGCAAAGAAATATGAAAGCAACAGTATCTAAAATAAAATGTAACCATTAGACTTGAGCTGAGTGGTGCTTAAAAAAGCAACTAGTGGATATCAGCCAGAGCCCAGAGGAATTGCAGGGAGGACATATTCAAAACAGTGCAGGGAATCACATATATATATATGAATATATCATTCATTCATTCATTCATTATCTGTAAGCCCTTATCCAGTTCAGGGCCACGGTGGGTCCAGAGCCTACCTGGAAACATTGGGGTCAAGGCAGGGAATACACCCTGGAGGGGGCGCCAGTCCTTCACAGTGCAACACAGACACGCACACATTCACACCTATGAACACTTTTGAGTCACCAATCCACCTACCAACGTGTGTTTTTGGACTGTGGGAGGAAACTGGAGCACCCGGAGGAAACCCACGCAGACACAGAGATAACACACCACAATCCTCACAGACAGTAACCCGGAGGAAACCCACGCAGACACAGGGAGAACACACCACACTCCTCACAGACTGTCACCCGGAGGAAACCCATGCAGACACAGGGAGAAAACACTACACTCCTGACAGACAGTCACCCGGAGCGGGAATCGGAGCGGGAATACATATATGTGCGGCACGGTGGCACAGCAGGTAGTTGTCGCAGTCACACAGCACCAGGGGCCTGGAGGTTGTGGGTTCGATATATATATATATATATATATATATATATATATATATATATATATATATATATATATCATACACATCCTAACTTATTCCCTTAAGGGAACCCCAGGACTGTATTTTGATGCTAAATGTACACAAGGCCATTAGTCAGCTTTGAGCCAGGGCTATAGATTACAAGGCCGGTCCTGTCCCTTTAAATGTCCACCCATACGTGAATTTACTGGAGCCTGTTGCTGTGTGTACGGGTTTGTGCGAGTTTAGTCTATCTTGGTCATCTCCCCTGGGAGGGTGTGTTGGCGGACGAAGGCCAGTGGGAGGCAGAGAGCAGCTCATTACGCAGCTCTCCGGAGACGTGTCCGGCCCAGCAGGAGCTGCTCCTCTCCAGCTCCACAACAGCTCACCGGCCCTCACGCTGTCCACTGCTTATGGAGACATCACTTCATTAGACGCCTGCTCCACTGGACACACATAAGGGTCCACCATCTGCCTCGCTCTCACCGCCAAGGTTAAACATGGCCTCGGCCAAAGAACAAGAGAGAGACAGAGAGAGAGAGAGAGAGAGAGAGAGAGGCTGCAGGAATCACAAGGTGTACATGAACTTAACCTTTGTACACTCTATTTAACCTTTCACAAAACCAGATAGCTCAGCTGGCCGTATAATGACAGGCTATAATGAGGCAAAGAAAATAAATATATTGATTTCACTTTACCATAAATATAAATGATTTTACCACTCTTTTATCATTTTTATCAGACAAAGCATATTAGCAAAGAAGCTAATGTATCTGAATATTAAAAGACCAGTTAGCATTGAGCCATATGCTTTCTGCCTGTCTATAAACTTTGGCAAAAGTGAATTTGACAAACCACTGCCTGTTTAATCTGGTTTATTCTGCTCTGGTTTAGCTAACTTGTTTCGTTAGTCATTCAGAGTTATGATGCTACGTGACTAGCATACCAGTGTCAAATGCTACATTAGCTATTAATATCAGTCCTGTTCAATGACTGTAGAAAACTGTAGAGCAGGGGGAGGGTCCTGCCAGTGGTCTAAAGCATATTCTTGCGATAAAACAGAAGCAACTTCTTTTCTTTGTGAAGACATAATTGATTGTGTTAAAATATATTTTAATATACGTTTAAAATCTTCAGAATCCAAACAGAAACCCAACTACAGTGACTGTTTCCTTCCTTAAGTGTCCTAAGACCTCCAAGACCACCGGGTATCATTTAAGGACAGAGCAGGTGCACTGAAAAACAATCTGTGGCTCTCAGCACTAACGACCTGCTCGGTCAGCAAGCGCCGTCGAGACACCACAGGTCACCCTTTGGCTGCGAGCTCGCCGTAATAAGGCTAATTGCTTTACCTGCACTGATGTGCAGCTCCATTAGCGAGGCCACGCTCTGTCTCTGGAGTCTTGATTTAGCGTGCCAATTAAAACCAGGCTTTAACAATAAAGGCCTTACTTTTCTAGAGGCAAAAAAATAATAACAGTAACATTTCACACTCTCTAAAACAAAGAGGAGAAGAAGAGACGTAATGATGCTACATTATCATGCACTTAAATGGATAATAACAAGGCAGGCAAGAAGGATGTGTGCCATCTCAGGTAGGTATTAAGATGCGGAAGAAAGGAAGAAGTGGGGGGAAATGCATTCTCTGGTGAAAGCTCCTGCTATAGCTGAAGGAACGCACTGTGATTTGTAGGAAATGATACAGCAAATCAGTTTACGCCGTAATGGTTGGGCTTTTCGTGGGATAATGAAGAACAATGACCCTTTAGTGGGGGGTGGTGGGGGGGGGATTGGAGAGAGCAAACAGTAGCATCTCAGTTTACCCAGAGAACGTAATGATCATTATGGAAACGCACCAATAGATTCCAACAATGAAGCGCTAGGCCAAAAGGTTCTGCTGCTATTTATTAGACAATGTTAGAGCCCCCAAGTCCCGAGAGTCCAATTTAATCCTCCGAGTCCGTCACCATGAGCCGCAATGGGCCGCTTCCTTCCTCCTGTAATTAACATTAGACAATTTAATGCTACAAAGAACACAGAGAGGCTGCGAGCTTTCCCTAAATGTAACCCCTCGAGCACCCCCCCCCCCCCCTCTCCCTTTCTGTTCTCTGTCTCTCGGCCAAAGACCCCAAAGCAGGTCTGAAAAGCTTAATCCTTAAAGGTCCCGAGCCATGGAATTTTCCTACTTTTTACAATGAGATTTATATATTAGAAACATTGTTATAATTTACATACCTCTGTCCGAGTACGTTCACTAATTTCTAAAAACCTGTTTGTATTTCTTTCAACATGTCACAAATACATTTTCATAAATATTCCTTTTCAGCATGTATTCATTTAGCCTCACCCATTCACTGCTGTTAGAATTAGTCACAACACCAGCCAGCCAATCAGATTTCAGATAATAGGACATTTGGACACATCAGAGGGCGGCACGGTGGCGCAGCAGGTAGTGTCGCAGTGACACAGCTCCAGGGACCTGGAAGTTGTGGGTTTGATTCCCGCTCCGGGTGAATGTCTGTGAGGAGTGTGGTGTGTTCTCTCTGTGTCTGCGTGGGTTTCCTCCGGGTGACTGTCTGTGAGGAGTGTGGTGTGGTCTGCGTGTGTTTCCTCCGGGTGCTCCGGTTTCCTCCCACAGTCCAAAAACACGTTGGTAGGTGGATTGGCGACTCAAAAGTGTCCATAGGTGTGAGTGTGTGAGTGAATGTGTGTGTGTGTATTGCCCTGTGGAGGACTGGCGCCCCCTCCAGGGTGTATTTCCTTGCCTTGCGTCCAATGATTCCAGGTAGGCTCTGGACCCACCGCGACCCTGAACTGGATAAGGGTTACAGATAATGAATGAATGTATACATTAGTATTAAAGGCACAGCGCAGCATATTCATTTATTCATATTCTGTAACCACTTCATTCTGTTCTGCTTCCTGTGTCCGGAGTCGACTTGGAATCTTGGGACGCAAAGCCAGAACACACCCTGGACAAGGTGCCAGTCCATCACAGGCATCACTCACTCACCCAGTCACTCACACACTCACACCTATGGACACACTGACACAGGCAATCCACCTGTCAGTGTGTTTTTGGGTCGTTTGAGGAACCCATAGCCCCAGGAGGAAACCCAGTCTGACACAGGGAGAGCACCACTCACAGACAGTGTTTTCTGGAGCTGTGTGACAACAACAATTACCTGCAGCACAACCCCCAAGTCAGCCATATTACAGTACAGTACATTCACATCATTGCTTAGAGAAGACCACCTGATTAGTGATTTAAATATAAGAGCCCCGCCCACAAAGAAGAGTGGATAACGGTACAGTACAAATCACAATTAACAGAGTAATAGAACCATTAAAATAATAACCAGCGATTCCTGACTGCAGATGCTGCAGAGCCGCAGACAGCAGTGCAGATAATATTTCACACCCCAGTAAGAAGCAGGATTGAGTGGGGAAGTCATGATTCTGTGAACAATAAAGAGCTCAGGTTGGAGGAGGCAAGTCTGTGGGGTGATCAAAAAGTCAAATTAAATCAGATAGAGGGACAATCACAGAAGTCACACGCAAAAACCGGAGCGGCTGCTGCTCGGACTCGGTGTCAGAGCTGTGGATTTTTGTCTCCGTTATCCCTTACCCTCATTAAAAGCCTTCCCTGGCAACAGGCTAATGTCTAATGGCTGGCCATTGTGTCTGTGTGTGAGAGAGAGACAGAATGTGTGTGTGTGTGTGTATGTGTGTGTGTGTGTGTGTTGGAGGGTGTTGAGGTGCGGATGGCACATTTCCTCCTTCTCATCTCTCAGTAAGCACTGATCTCCATACAAATCTCCATTTACTCCAGACCCAATTACTTTACCAGCCAGAGAGACAACGGGTGAGAGACAGAGAGAGAGAGAGAGAGAAGGGGGGTGATGATTGGACATGGCCATGCACAGCCATAATACAAAATATGGAATTATGGGAGATCATGTCATTGGAATTCATGATGGCTGTGTTCAAAATGGTCTTTGGCTCACTAATCACTAATCACTACTCCCTACACTGGAAGAGCACTATATACCACACTGTTAAAGGGAAGATCATTCTTGGGAGAGGTAAACAGTTTTGTTGGCTAACGTTACACAATCTGATAGAGTGTGT